>NW_027591446.1:72500-89255 GCF_964213995.1 Mustelus asterias | reverse complement strand
ATCCCCAAACTAATCCCACTGCCCCGCGCTCTCCCCATAGCCCTGTATCAATCCCCAAACTAATCCCACTGCCCCGCTCTCTCCCCATAGCCCTGTATCAATCCTAAACTAATCCCACTGCCCCACTCTCCCCATAGCCCTGTATCAATCCCAAACTAATCCCACTGCCCCACTCTCTCCCCATAGCCTTGTATCAATCCCCAAGCTAATCCCACTGCCCCGCTCTCTCCCCATAACCCTGCATCAATCCCCAAACTAATCCCACTCTCTCCCCATAGCCCTGTATCAATCGCCAAACTAATCCCACTAACCCGCTCTCCCCCCATAGCCCTGCATCAATCCCCAAACTAATTCCGCTGTCTGTTCCCTGGGGGATTGAGGATGGGGAGGTGATACCTGGGCCCTCGATTGTTGCCTGGAGGTCAGTGATGTCTTCTTCATTGGTATAAATCTTGATTCCCTCGGGAGGCTCTGCGGCTAAGGTGTAAATCTCCTTCCAAACCTGGCGGATGATGTGAGGTGGGAGGTTCTCCATGTTGGAATTCTGCCGGAGAGAAGGGGGAAGAGTTACAGTGGGAGCTGGTCAACTGTTAACCACAGCACTGTGAGCATCCCTCAGCCAGAATCCACACCCACACTCTCCCTCCCGGTGCCAGTACTGAGGGAGCGCTGCACTGTCGGGGGTAGATGTATATACTCTAGGATTTGAGCTTCATAATCCAGGCTGACACTCCCCCTGCTGTTGAAGGAGCCTTGGTGAGTCGCTGCAGTGCATCTTGTAGATGGTACACACGGCTGCCTCTGTGCGTCGGTGGTGGAGGGAGTGAGTGTTGAAGGTGGGGGTTAGCGTGTCGATCGAGCGGGGGCTGCTTTGTCCTGGATGGTGTCGAGCTTCTCGAGTGTTGTTGGGAGCCGCACTCATCCAGGCAAGTGGAGAGTATTCCATCCCACTCCTGACTTGTGTCCTTGTAGATGGTGGACAGGCTTTGGGGGAGTCAGGAGGTGAGTTACTCTCCGCAGGATTCCCAGCCTCTGACCTGCTCTGGGAGCCACAGTATTTTTGGCTGTTTAAATGCAAATCACTGCAGATCCTGGAATCTGAAACTAAAAAGAGAAAACGCTGGAAAATCTCAGCAGGTCTGGCAGCGTCTGTAAGAAGTTTAACAACACCAGGTTAAAGTCCAACAGGTTTATTTGGTAGCAAAAGCCACACAAGCTTTCGGAGCTCCAAGCCCCTTCTTCAGGTGAGTGGGAATTCTGTTCACAAACAGGGCATATAAAGACACAGACTCAAATTACATGAATAATGGTTGGAATGCGAATACTTACAACTAATCAAGTCTTTAAGATACAAACAATGTGAGTGGAGAGAGCATCAAGACAGGCTAAAAAGATGTGTATTGTCTCCAGACAAGACAGCCAGTGAAACTCTGCAGGTCCAGGCAAGCTGTGGGGTTACAGATAGTGTGACATAAACCCAATATCCCGGTTGAGGCCGTCCTCATGTGTGCGGAACTTGGCTATCAGTTTCTGCTCAGCGACTCTGCACCGTCGTGTGTCGTGAAGGCCGCCTTGGAGAACGCTTCCCCGAATATCAGAGGCCGAATGCCCGTGACCGCTGAAGTGCTGCCCAACAGGAAGAGAACAGTCTTGCCTGGTGATTGTCGAGCGGTGTTCATTCATCCGTTGTCGTAGCGTCTGCATGGTCTCCCCAATGTACCATGCCTCGGGACATCCTTTCCTGCAGCGTATCAGGTAGACAACGTTGGCCGAGTTGCAAGAGTATGTACCGTGTACCTGGTGGATGGTGTTCTCACGTGAGATGATGGCATCCGTGTCGATGATCCGGCACGTCTTGCAGAGGTTGCTGTGGCAGGGTTGTGTGGTGTCGTGGTCACTGTTCTCCTGAAGGCTGGGTAGTTTGCTGCGGACAATGGTCTGTTGGAGGTTGTGCGGTTGTTTGAAGGCAAGAAGTGGGGGTGTGGGGATGGCCTTGGCGAGATGTTCGTCTTCATCAATGACATGTTGAAGGCTCCGGAGGAGATGCCGTAGCTTCTCCGCTCCGGGGAAGTACTGGACAACGAAGGGTACTCTGTCCACTGTGTCCCGTGTTTGTCTTCTGAGGAGGTCGGTGCGGTTTTTCGCTGTGGTGCGTCGGAACTGTCGATCGATGAGTCGAGCGCCATATCCTGTTCTTATGAGGGCATCTTTCAGCGTCTGGAGGTGTCTGTTGCGATCCTCCTCATCCGAGCAGATCCTGTGTATATCCTGCTCGTCCGTAGGGGATGGCTTCTTTAACGTGTTTAGGGTGGAAGCTGGAGAAGTGGAGCATCGTGAGGTTATCCGTGGGCTTGCGGTACAGTGAGGTGCTGAGGTGACCGTCCTTAATGGAGATGCGTGTGTCCAAGAATGCACCCGATTCTGGAGAGTAGTCCATGGTGAGTCTGATGGTGGGATGGAACTTGTTGATGTCATCGTATAGTGAACAATCACTGAAACAACTATATGATGACATCAACAAGTTCCATCCCACCACCAGACAATACACATCTCTTTAACCTGTCTTGATGCTCTCTCCACTCACGTTCCTCCATGCTGTGGTACCGGCTGGTCCCTTTGACCCCTCCCCCTGGCTTTGTCACTGATATCCAGAGAACCCTCGTGCGGTTCTTCTGGGGCAATCGACTGCACTGGGTCCCTGCTGCGGTCCTGTATCTCCCGCTTGAGGAGGGCGGACAAGGTCTGGTGTGCCTCCGCACTCAGATAGCGACCTTCCGCCTCCAGGCCCTGCAGAGGTACCTTTACGTTGAGCCCCCTCCACAGTGGTGTGCCATGGCGACGTATTTCTTCCGGCACTGGCACGGCCTCAATTATGACGTGCAGCTCCTGCATATCGAACTGGGGCGTGCTCCGACCGCCCTGCAGGAGTTGCCCGTCTTTTACCAGGACCTCCTCACTGTCTAGAACAAGGTCGCCTCGCGACGCAGCTCTCCCCCGTCAGGAGTAGCGGCTCTCGTGCGAGAGCCGCTGCTCAGGAATCCGCTCCTCCAGCCGTATAACTTCAGGTGGCTGGCGGAGAGGGGGGCTGTGGACGCCGGGGTGACCAGAATCGGGGACGTGCTCGATGGCGGAGGAGCGGGCTGGATGAGTCCCCGCGTGCTGGCTGAGCGCGCGGGGACGTCCGTCTGGCGCGCGGCCAAAGCCATCCTAGACCTTAGGACGGTCGTGCTCGGCCCCGAAACTGCACGCAAACTTGAGACGGCGCAGGCGTGCGGTGGGATCCCGCCCGAGCGTTCCCCTGTTCGGGCGGAATTCCGCATTGGCCCAAAGCCTCAGCCCCCCTCCCTGGGTGAGGTGCCCCACAGCCTGAGCCGCCTCGCGGAAATGCCCTCCGTGCCTTTTTCTACCGCGCGGAGGCGTTTCCTGTGCGGGCTGCTGCTGCACACCTTCCACTACCGCCTCCTCGCCTGTCGCCCGGATACACCTTGGCGGGCCTTGTTGCCGCCGGGCGGCGGAG
Source organism: Mustelus asterias (assembly GCF_964213995.1). NCBI lineage: Eukaryota > Metazoa > Chordata > Chondrichthyes > Carcharhiniformes > Triakidae > Mustelus > Mustelus asterias. The sequence continues at coordinate 85,738 of NW_027591446.1, read as the reverse complement.
GTCCCCGCTGGAGGTCCCTCTACGGAGGGATCGCCCCCAATTACGTCGGGGACCTGGGGTGGAGGGTGATGCATGCAGCAGTTCCGCACAACCGTAGGATTCACTGGTTCACGGGCTCCGAAGACTGCCCCTTTCTGCGGCCTTGTGGAGTCCGTGGACCATGTCTATGTTGAGTGTCTCAGGCTGCACTCCCTTTATGTTTTCCTGAAGAACCTTTTGTTGATGTTCTGTCTGCACTTCAGTCCCACGCTCCTGATCTACGGACACCCGGTGCGGAGAGGGGAGGGTCGGGATGGCGACCTCCTCGTGAACCTGCTCCTGGGCCTGGCGAAACGCGCCATTTACCGGTCCAGGCTGCGGGCGATCGAGGGGGCCGTCCATCCTGACTGTCTTCCCCTCTACCGCGGCTACGTTCGCGGCCGGGTGTCCCTGGAGAGGGAGCATGCGGTGTCCACGGGCGAGGTTGACGCTTTCCGCGCCCGCTGGGCACCGCAGGGGTTGGGGTGCGTTATCGACCCTAATAATCACATTTTAATTTGATGTTTTTAAGTTTCCTTTGTACTTTGATTTCTGTTCGGGCTGTTCCCCCTCCTTTTTGGGGAGCTGCCCCTTTTACTTTGTCCTGATTTAATCTGAGTTTGTTTACTTGGTTTGGTTTGACCTAAAAAGAGGTCTCCACTCACGTTGTTTGTATCTTAAAGACTTGATTAGTTGTAAGTATTCGCATTCCAACCATTATTCATGTAAATTGAGTCTGTGTCTTTATAAACTCTGTTTGTGAACAGAATTCCCACTCACCTGAAGGGGCTTGGAGCTCCGAAAGCTTGTGTGGCTTTTGCTACCAAATAAACCTGTTGGACTTTAACCTGGTGTTGTTAAACTTCTTACTGTGTTTACCCCAGTCCAACGCCGGCATCTCCACAGCATCTGTAAGGACAGGAAAGAGCTGACGTTTCGAGTCCAGATGACCGTTTGTCAAGCTCTTTTCTCTCCTTACAGATGCTGCCAGACCTGCTGACATTTTCCAGCATTTTCTCTTTTGATTTATACGGCTGGGTCTGGTTCAGTGTCTGGTCAATGGGAACCCCCAGGATGTTGATAGTGGGGGATTCAGCGATGGGAATACCATTGAATGTCAAGGGGGGAGATGGTGAGATCCTCTCTTGTTGGAGATAGTCATTGCCTGGCACTTGTGGAATGAAGAGTCTTAGAGATACACAGCACAGAAACAGGCCCTTCGGCCCAACTAGTCCATGCTGACCACGTTGCCTCAACTAACTAGTTCCAATTGCCTATGTTTGGCCCATATCCCTCGAACCCTTTCCCCTCCATGTCCAAGTGTCTCTTAAATGTTGTAATTGTACCCGCCTCTACCTCCTCCTCTGGCAGCTCATTCCATACACGCACTACCCTGTGAGAGAAAAAGTTATCCCTCGGGTCCCTTTTAAATCTTTCCCCTCTCACCTTAAACCTCTTCTCTAGCTTTGTACTCCCCTACCCTGGGGAAAGGACCTGGGCTGTTCACCTTATCGACGCCCCTCATGATTTTATAAACCTCTATAAGATCACCCCTCATCCTCCTACACTCCAGAGAAAAAAGCCAATCCAGCCTCTCCTTATAATTCAAACCTTCCAGTCCCGGTAACATCCTTGTAAATCTTTTTAGCATCCTTCCCAATTTAATAACATCCTCCCTATAGCAGGGTGACTGGAATTGTACACATTACCCCAATGTGGCCGCATCCATGTCCTGTACAGTTGTAACAGAATGTCCCAACTCCTGTACTCAATGTTGTGACCAATGAAGGCAAGTGCACCAAACGCCTTCACCACCCTGTCTACCTGTGACGCTACTTTCGAGGAACTATCTACCTGCACCCAGAGGTCTCTCTGTCAACACTCTTCAGGGCCCTACCATTGACTGTGTAAGTCCTGCCCTGGTTTGCAACACCCAATGACAAACAACACCCAGCACCGATCCCTGCGGCACACCGCTGGTCACAGGCCTCCAGTCTGAAAAACAACCCTCTACCACCACCCTCCGTCTCCTACCAGCAAGCCAACTTTGTATCCAATTGGCTAGTTCTCTCTGGATCCCATGTGATCTAACCTTACTGACCAGTCTACTGTGTGGTACCTTGTCAAAGGCCTCGTTAAAGTCCATGTAGACAATGCCTACCGCACTGCCCTCATCTATTTTCTATCTCATCCCTTCAAAAAACTCTAAGATTTGTGAAACACTTTCCCACGCACAAAGCTATGCTGACTGTCCCTAACCAGTCCTTGCCTTTCCAAATGCCTGTAGATCCTGTCTCTCAGAATCCTCTCCAACACTTACCCATCACTGACGTTAGGCTCACCGGTCTGTAGTTCCCAGGCTTTTTCCTGCCACTTCTTAAATAACGGAACAACATTGGCCTCCCTCCAGTCTTCGGGCACCTGAGGGGTGGCTGTCGGTGACACTAATATCCCCACCCCACAGTTTCTTCCCTCGCTTCCCACGATGTCCTGGGGTACACTTGATCAGTTTCCAGGGATTTATCTATCTTTATGCATTTTATGACCTCCAGTAACTCTTCTGTAACGTGGATGCTTTTCAAGACATCACTATTTTACTTCCCCGAGTTCCCTGGCTTACACGTCTTTCTCCATGGTAAATACCGATGAGTAATGTTAGTTTAGGATCTCACCCATCTCCTGTGGCTCCACACACGGACAACCTTGTTGATCTTTAAGGAGCTCCATTCTCTCCCTAGTTACTCTTGTGTCTTGAATATACTTGTGGAATCTCTTTGGATTCTCCTTTACCTTCTCTGCCAAAGCTATGTCCCCTTTGTGCCCTCCTGATTTCCCTTTTCAGTGTCCTCCTACACCCTCTATGATTCACTTGACCCCAGATGCTGATACCTGACATATGCTTCCTTCCTTTTATTGATCAGGATCTCAAAATCTCTAGAATGTTACTTGCCACTTGTCAGCTCAAGCCTGGATATTGTCCAGGTCTTGCTGCATTTGAACATGGACTGCTTCAGTATCTGAGGCGTTGCAAATGGTGCTGAACATTGTGCCGTCATCGGCGAACATCCCACTTCTGACCTGATGACGGAGAGAAGGTCATTGATGAAGCAGCGGAAGATGGTTGGGCCTTGGACACTAACCCTGAGGAAAGAAAGCAAGTAGGAGGAGAAGGCCATTCATATGCTACCTCGTGATTGTCGAGCGGTGTTCATTCATCCATTGTCATAGCATCTGCATGGTCTCCCCAATATACCATGCCCCGGGACAGCAAACCTCTGCAAGACGTGCCGGATCATCAACACGGATGCCATCATCTCACGCGAGAGCACCATCCACCAGGTACACGGTACATACTCTTGCAACTCGGCCAACGTTGTCTACCTGATACGCTGCTGGAAAGGATGTCCCGAGGCATGGTACATTGGGGAGACCATGCAGACGCTACGACAACGGATGAATGAACACCGCTCGACAATCACCAGGCAAGACTGTTCTCTTCCTGTTGGGGAACACTTCAGCGGTCACGGGCATTCAGCCTCTGATCTTCGGGTAAGCGTTCTCCAAGGCGGCCTTCACGACACACGACAGCGCAGAGTCGCTGAGCAGAGACTGATAGCCAAGTTCCGCACACATGAGGATGGCCTAAACCGGGATCTTGGGTTCATGTCACACTATCTGTAACCCCCACAGCTTGCCTGGGCTTGCAAAATCTCACTAACTGTCCTGGCTGGAGACAATACACATCTCTTTAACCTGTGCTTAACCCTCTCTCCACTCACATTGTCTGTACCTTTAAGACTTGATTATCTGTAAAGACTCGCATTCCAACCATTATTCTGTAAATTGAGTTTGTGTCTCTGTGCCCTGTTTGTGAACAGAATTCCCACTCACCTGACGAAGGAGCAGCGCTCCGAAAGCTACTGGCTTTTGCTACCAAATAAACATGTCGGACTTTAACCTGGTGTTGTTAGACTTCTTACTGTGTTTACCCCAGTCCAACTTGCCCCATCCCAAAGACCCCGCCCTCCACACCGAATTGCCACTGCGCCTGCGCGCAAGGACGAGGCCGGGACAGCGCCTGCGCGCAAGGACGAGGCCGGGACAGCGCCTGCGCGCAAGGACGAGGCCGGGACAGCGCCTGCGCGCAAGGACGAGGCCGGGACAGCGCCTGCGCGCAAGGACGAGGCCGGGACAGCGCCTGCGCGCAAGGACGAGGCCGGGACAGCGCCTGCGCGCAAGGACGAGGCCGGGACAGCGCCTGCGCGCAAGGACGAGGCCGGGACAGCGCCTGCGCGCAAGGACGAGGCCGGGACAGCGCCTGCGATCTGGGGCCCAGGAGCGAGACGGCGCCAGCGCTTGCGCAAACGGGCTTCTAGGCCCCAAGCCCGGGGGTGGGTGAGGGAGGAAAGGGGAGTGGGGACGGGAGGGGGAGGAAGACTCACCGCTGCCATCGCTTCCCGATCCCTCCCCCCGGGCTCGGCCTCTCTCTTGGCGACCTCTGCCTCTTCTCCGCTGCCTCTCGCCTTCGGCCGCCGCCGCAGAGCTTCCACCTCCCTCCAACTCGCTGATTTTCCCACCCCCCCCCTCCATTGGCCCCGCCTGGCGGCAGGCCTCAACCTATCGGCTCGCGCCACTGTTCGCCTCGGCCAATCGGCGACGGATCCTGCTGGTCGCCTGCCCCGCCCCCTATCCTGACCGACCAATTGGATCACTGCTCTTCAACGCCGCCGCGCTGCCCTCCTCCCCCTCCCGCCCTTTTAGGCCCAATCAGCGGCCGCTCTCAGGTCGCCCACTCCGCCCACCCTCTCGTCTCCACCAATCGGGGTTGGGAGGCCCAAGGTGGGCCCGCCCCCTCGCCTGCCAATCACTGCCGCCGCCCCCACGTGGGCCGCTCCCAGCCCGGCTCTGCACCAATCACCTGCCGCCGCTGCCCGGCGCCGCGCCACTTTTCGAAATTTCGAATCTCAACCGTCCGCCCAACCGCCGCGCGGTCTCCGTGGACTTCCGGCGGCGGCCCCCGCCAATCAGCGGCCGAGGATCGGGCTGATTGACAGCCTGGCCCCTTGCCCAGGGGGCGGGGCATCCTTAAAGCAAACTCGTATTCATTAGCGGAATTAACCTCTTCAAATGGTGAAAGATTAAAAGTACTCCCCAAAACTCAGCCCCCTCCCTCATAAAACTTGAATAATATCCCTGGATATGTACCATTCCGCATTATGTTCAAAATAAAAGAGGTGTGGAATCCAAAAAGTATCATTTTCAGGTAAATTATCAAAATTGGCCATTTTCCTTCTTATTAACGTTTAATTCTTTATTTTGCCCTACTCCAGACGGCAGAAGGTGATACGTAAGGGCGAGGAACGTCGAGACAGAGGAGCGGTGGTGGGCCGGTGCTTGACATCAGTGACAGGTGGTCATGGCGGCCAAGCGGGAAGATGGCCGCCCGTTGGCCAACTTGACATTGCGACATCCATGCCAGCCCCTTCCCACCCCTAAACCTCCTTGTCCCGGCACTGGGAGTACGGGGGAAAAGAGATGCAATGTGTGGCTGGGGAGGGGGAGGGAGAAAGAGACGGAAACTACCGACGCACAGCAAGATCCCACCACCAGGCGGTTGAGGGTAGGTGCTTGATGGGCCGCACAGACACGACAGGCAGAAGCACCACTCCGTGCTGTAAAACTCTCATGACTTTAAGACCCGCCTTTCTCCCAATGTCGGGGCTACGTGGGATGCTTTGGGGATTCCCCACCGCTTTGAGGAGGTGCGGCGGACCTTGTTTCAACATTTTGCACCAAACGACAATGCTATCAGCAGTGCAGGACTCCCTCAGTACTGGCACCGGGGGGAGTGTCGGTCTGGATTATGGAGCTCAAATCCTAGAGTATAGACATCTACCCCCGACAGTGCAGCACCCCCTCAGTACTGGCACCGGGGGGAGTGTCGGTCTGGATTATGGAGCTCAAATCCTAGAGTATATACATCTACCCCCGACAGTGCAGCACTCTCTCAGGACTGGCACCGGGGGGAGTGTCGGCCTGGATTATGGAGCTCAAATCCTAGAGTATATACATCTACCCCCGACAGTGCAGCACTCCCTCAGTACTGGCTCCGGGGGGAGTGTCGGCCTGGATTATGGAGTTTAAATCCTGCAGCATACAGATGGTCTATGTATCAAATGAGGCGTCACTGAAGGAAACCATTTAGTTAGTGCTCCATCTCTGAATGAGCGATCTAACCAATCCCACCCTCCTACCTCTCTGCTCCTCTCCATCTCTCTGTAAATCCTTCCCCATCGAGTATTTCTCCGATTTCCCGCTTTGGAAAGTTCCTGTTGAATCTGCTTCCGCCGCCCTTTCAGGCAGCGCCTTCCAGATCACAACAACTCACTGCGTTAAGAATGAATGTTTTAAGCCCCTTGGCGGCCAGGAACCAGAACCTTTGGCGATCGCCTTCACTCTGTGTGTAGTTTAGGGGGATTAGCCACACCCTGGGTTAGGTGTTCTGTTGGAGAGTAGTTGCTGACTCAATGGGCCAAATGGCCTCATTCTGCATTCTGTCGGGATTCTATGATCCTGAATTTAACCCTGAAAAGCATGAAGGGCTGCATTGTGGGAGAACTAACAAAGCCAGGAACATACAATGAATGGTAGGATGCTGGGACAGAGGGAGCTTGGGGTGTTTGTCCAGAGATCCCTGAAGGCAGCAGGACAGGTAGATACGGTGGTTAAGAAGACACACGGGGATATTTGTCTTTATCAGCCGAGGTATAGAATATAAGTGCGGGAGGTTATGATGGAGCTGTATAAAACACTGGTTAGGCCACAGCTAGAGTACTGTGTGCATGAAATCATAGAAATCATAGAAACCCTACAGTACAGAAAGAGGCCATTCGGCCCATCGAGTCTGCACCGACCACAATCCCACCCAGGCCCTACCCCCATATCCCTACACATTTACCCGCTAATCCCTCTAATCTACGCATCCCAGGACACTAAGGGGCAATTTTTTAGCATGGCCAATCAACCTAACCCGCACATCTTTGGACTGTGGGAGGAAACCGGAGCACCCGGAGGAAACCCACGCAGACATGAGGAGAATGTGCAAACTCCACACAGACAGTGACCCAAGCCGGGAATCTAACACAGGTCCCTGGAGCTGTGAAGCAGCAGTGCTAACCACTGTGCTACCGTGCCGCCTTCGTGAATAGAAGCTGATTAGGCTGGAGTTTTCCTTAGAGCAGAGAAGGCTGAGGGGGGAACCTGACTTGAGGTGTACAATAGTATAAGGGACATAGGGGAGATAGGAAGAAATTTTTCCCCTTAGTAGAGGGGTCAATGACCAGGGGGGACATAGATTTAAGGTAAGCAGGAGGGGGGGTTAAGCTTTTTCACCCAGAGGGTGGTGGGAATGTGGAACTCGCTGTCTGAAAGGGTGGCAGAGGCAGGAACTCTCACAACAATTAAAAAGTGTTTAGATGAGCACTTGAAACACCATCGCATCCAGTACAGAGCAAGTGCTGAGCAATGGGATTAGGATAGGTGCGCGATGGCTGGCGCAGATACGATGGGCCGAAGGGCCTCTTTCTGTGCTTGTAAATGTCTGTGACTCAAGGACATAGGTGAATGTGTGGATCAGAGCAAGGACCTGAATGTCAAATTGCAAAGCAATTTCAGCACTTCATAGCGAGGAGACAAGGGGGAGTGGGGGAGACTGAGGAGGAAAGGGGGGGGGTGGGGGAGACAGGAGGAATGGGGGGAGGGGGAGATAGGAGGAATGGGGGGGTGGGGGAGACTGAGGAAGATTGCGGGGGGAGACTGAGGAGGAAAGGGGGGGTGGGGGAGACAGGAGGAATGGGGGGGTGGGGGAGACTGAGGAAGATTGGGGGGCGGAGACTGAGGAGGAAAGGGGGGTGGGGGAGACAGGAGGAATGGGGGGGTGGGGGAGATTGGAGGAATGGGGGGGTGGGCTGCATGTATTTGCCAATGGTGGCCCCTTTTGTGTGGGAACATTGAGTCCAACAAACCCAAACGCGCCCCGTTACGTCCCTGACGGGTTATTTGCGACAGTGGTGCTCTCAGTGTTATTCAGAAAGTATTGCCCCGTGTCGGAATCACATCCAACCGCCCATGTTTTCTTTTGGACATGGCCAACGCGGGCACGTTACGAGGCAGCTGAAATTCCCCGCCCCCCGGTATCGATCTCTTGCCTGGCGTCACGCCAACCCGAACCATCCTTGTGTTTGTTATTCGGAGGGGGGATGGGGTAAGAGCTCCATGTTTTTTCACTCTATTTTGTGTGATGACATGCCGCACTCTCACCTCCTCCGATGCTCTGTTTCTCCCCCCACCCCCCCACTCCCCCCCCCCCCCCCCCCCCCTCCCTCGCTCCCAATCTCCGCCTTTCTATCCTCTTCTCTCTCTTGAACTCGTCTAATTTTCCTCGGACATCTGGACCCGGATCAGTCCAGCAACAGATCGGCTAGGATGACGCACCCTGACCCAATCTCCAGCCCTCTCCAAATTGGATGCCAGAGGACATAGCCAGCTCTCTCTAAACCCTTTCCATGCCACACCAACTCCTTTCCAACGCCGTTTCTTTTGTTCATCGTGGGGACATGGGCGTCGCTGGCTGGCCAGCATTTATTGCCCATCCACCAGTTGCCCTTGAGAAGGTGGTGGTGAGCTTCCTTCTTGAATCGCTGCAGTCCCTGTGCTGTGGGTTGACCCACAATGCCGTTAGGGAGGGAGTTCCAGGATTGTTATTGGACATCAGTCAGTCCGTGTGGTGTAGGTACACCCACAGTGCCGTTAGGGAGGGAGTTCCAGGATTGTTATTGGACATCAGTCAGTCCGTGTGGTGTAGGTACACCCACAGTGCTGTTAGGGAGGGTGTTCCAGGATTGTTATTGGACATCAGTCAGTCCGTGTGGTGTAGGTACACCCACAGTGCTGTTAGGGAGGGAATTCCAGGATTTTGACTCGGCGACTGTGAAGGAACGGCCGATATATTTCCAAGTCAGGATGGTGTGTGGGGCTCGGAGGGGGAGCTTGCAGGTGGGGGTGTTCCCCATGTGTCTGCTGCCCTTGTCCTTCTAGGTGGTAGAGGTGGCGAGTTTGGAAGGTGCTGTTGAAGGAGCCTTGGTGAGTCGCTGCAGTGCATCTTGTAGATGGTACACACGGCTGCCTCTGTGCGTCGGTGGTGGAGGGAGTGATTGTTGAAGGTGGGGGTTAGCGTGTCGATCGAGCGGGGGCTGCTTTGTCCTGGATGGTGTCGAGCTTCTCGAGTGTTGTTGGGAGCCGCACTCATCCAGGCAAGTGGAGAGTATTCCATCCCACTCCTGACTTGTGTCCTTGTGGATGGTGGACAGGCTTTGGGGGGAGTCAGGAGGTGAGTTACTCTCCGCAGGATTCCCAGCCTCTGACCTGCTCTGGGAGCCACAGTATTTATACGGCTGGGTCTGGTTCAGTGTCTGGTCAATGGTCACACCCAGGATGTTGATAGCGGGGGATTCAGCGATGGGAATAACATTAGTTGTCAAGGAGCGGTAGTTAGAGTGTTTCGTTTTGGAGATGGTCAGTGCCTGGCATTTGTGTGGTATGAATGATACTCGCCACTTGTGAGCCCAAGCCTGGATATTGCCCAGTCAACCCTGGCACAGTGTCCCTGAGGAGCGATTGTCGAACACACACTGACCCCCAAGGCATGTAAGTAGATATTCGGGACTGGAGACCAGAAGCTCACAGGGGCACAAAGAGAGAGAGAGACAGAGAGAGAAAAGGAGTCATATTTAGGGAGGGAATTCCAGACCTGCGGACCCCCCCAGGCAGCTGAAGGCATGGCTGCCAATGGCAGAGTGATGGGAATTGGGGGATGCTCGAGAGACCGGAATCGGAGGAGAGCAGAGATCTCGGAGGGTTTTAGGAGGTTACAGAGAGAGGGAGGGAGCGAGGGAGGGATTTGAACAGGAGGATGAGAATTGTAGGGGCTGGAGGAGGTTACAGAGATAGGGAGGGAGGGAGGGATTTGAACAGGAGGATGAGGATTGTAGGGGCTGGAGGAGGTTACAGAGATAGGGAGGGAGGGAGGGAGGGATTTGAACAGGAGGGTGAGGATTGTAGGGACTGGAGGAGGTTACAGAGATAGGGAGGGAGCGAGGGAGGGATTTGAACAGGAGGATGAGAATTGTAGGGGCTGGAGGAGGTTACAGAGATAGGGAGGGAGGGAGGGAGGGAGGGATTTGAACAGGAGGGTGAGGATTGTAGGGACTGGAGGAGGTTACAGAGATAGGGAGGGAGCGAGGGAGGGATTTGAACAGGAGGATGAGAATTGTAGGGGCTGGAGGAGGTTACAGAGATAGGGAGGGAGGGAGGGAGCGAGGGAGGGATTTGAACAGGAGGATGAGAATTGTAGGGGCTGGAGGAGGTTACAGAGATAGGGAGGGAGCGAGGGAGGGATTTGAACAGGAGGATGAGAATTGTAGGGACTGGAGGAGGTTACAGAGATAGGGAGGGAGTGAGGGAGGGATTTGAACAAGAGGATGAGAATTGTAGGGTCTGGAGGAGGTTACAGAGATAGGGAGGGAGGGAGCGAGGGAGGGATTTGAACAGGAGGATGGGAATTGTAGGGGCTGGAGGAGGTTAGAGAGATAGGGAGGGAGGCAGCGAGGGAGGGATTTGAACAGGAGGATGAGAATTGTAGGGGCTGGAGGAGGTTACAGAGATAGGGAGGGAGGCAGCGAGGGAGGGATTTGAACAGGAGGATGAAAATTGTAGGGGCTGGAGGAGGTTCCAGAGATAGGGAGGGAGGGAGTGAGGGAGGGATTGAACAGGAGGATGAGAATTGTAGGGGCTGGAGGAGGTTACAGAGATAGGGAGGGAGCGAGGGAGGGATTTGAACAGGAGGGTGAGGATTGTAGGGGCTGGAGGAGGTTACAGAGATAGGGAGGGAGGGAGCGAGGGAGGGATTTGAACAGGAGGATGAGAATTGTAGGGGCTGGAGGAGGTTACAGAGATAGGGAGGGAGGGAGGGAGGGATTTGAACAGGAGGATGAGAATTGTAGGAGCTGGAGGAGGTTACAGAGATAGGGAGGGAGCGAGGGAGGGATTTGAACAGGAGGATGAGAATTGTAGGGGCTGGAGGAGGTTACAGAGATAGGGAGGGAGGGAGCGAGGGAGGGATTGGAACAGGAGGATGAGAATTGTAGGGGCTGGAGGAGGTTACAGAGATAGGGAGGGAGTGAGGGAGGGATTGAACAGGAGGATGAGAATTGTAGGAGCTGGAGGAGGTTACAGAGATAGGGAGGGAGCGAGGGAGGGATTTGAACAGGAGGATGAGAATTGTAGGGGCTACAGGAGGTTACAGAGATAGGGAGGGAGCGAGGGAGGGATTGGAACAGGAGCATGAGAATTGTAGGGGCTGGAGGAGGTTACAGAGATAGGGAGGGAGTGAGGGAGGGATTGAACAGGAGGATGAGAATTGTAGGGGCTGGAGGAGGTTACAGAGATAGGGAGGGAGCGAGTGAGGGAGGGATTTGAACAGGAGGGTGAGGATTGTAGGGGCTGGAGGAGGTTACAGAGAAAGGGAGGGAGGGAGCGAGGGAGGGATTTGAACAGGAGGATGAGAATTGTAGGGGCTGGAGGAGGTTACAGAGATAGGGAGGGAGGGAGGGAGGGAGGGATTGAACAGGAGGATGAGAATTGTAGGGGCTGGAGGAGGTTACAGAGATAGGGAGGGAGGGAGCGAGGGAGGTATTTGAACAGGAGGGTGAGGATTGTAGGGGCTGGAGGAGGTTACAGAGATAGGGAGGGAGGGAGCGAGGGAGGGATTTGAACAGGAGGATGAGAATTGTCGGGGCTGGAGGAGGTTACAGAGATAGGGAGGGAGGGAGGGAGGGATTTGAACAGGAGGATGAGAATTGTAGGGGCTGGAGGAGGTTACAGAGATAGGGAGGGAGGGAGGGAGGGATTTGAACAGGAGGATGAGAATTGTAGGGGCTGGAGGAGGTTACAGAGATAGGGAGGGAGGGATTTGAATGGAAGGATCAGGATTTGAAACGAGGTGTTGTCACAGCAGGAGCCAGTGTGGGTGAGTGAGATAGGGAGGGGGTTAAGGGAGTCAGCAAGGTGAACCTGGATACGGGGTGGGCAGAGGCAGCAGACTCTCAGACTGGTGTTGAAGCTGATTGGCGGGGAGTACGGGAGTCTTAATGCTGTCAATCGTCAGGCAGCCTTTGGAAAGCAGAGTTGGTGACGTCGGGGGTGGGGGCAGCGTTGGCGATGACACAATCACCTGCTCCTGTCTGTATATGCCGAGCACCGGGATGATTTACTGCTGCCGTCTCAGTCACCTAGAACAGAACGTCACCCTCTGGAGGTTTTCAATTACTGCCAGCCTCGTCTCTTCCCCACTTTTGAGAATGTTTACCAATTAGCCACTCGCCCTCCCCACCAACTCTACCTCGCAACCTCCCCCCTCCCCGAAGCCTTCCCGTCACCACTGCACAGTGATGCCAATAACCAGCGTGCCGGTTTTTCTCAGGGATATGGTTAAGCGGGAAGGCCTGGGGTCTGGGAGGGGGTGTGAATTTCCTTACACATCGGACACACTCCAGACACACTGATTATCCAACACAATCTGACCCCAATACACCGTGGGGAGATATTAGGGGCAGGTGACTACAAGCTCAGTAAAAGAGGGAGGTTTTATGGAGCGCCTTAAAGGAGGAGAGAGAAAGGGAGAGAGACAAGGTGAGAGAGAAAGAGAGGGAAACAGATAGAAAAAGAAACACAGAGTGAGCGAGATGTGGCGAGACAGAGACTCCCTCCCTATGTCTCTCGTTCTCTGTCCGACATGGTCTCCCATGCTAGCTGTCCGTCTCTCTCTCTCATTCCCTCTGTCTCTCTCTCCCTCTGTCTCTCTCCCTTCCTCTGTCTCTCTCCCTCCCTCTGTATCTCTCAATCGCTCTGTCTCCCTCTCCCTCCCTCTCTCTCTCTCTGTGTCTCTCTCTCTCTCTGTCTCTCTCTGTGTGTGTCTCTCTCTGTCTCTCTCTCTCTCTCTCTCTCTGTCTCTCTCTGTGTCTCTCTCTCTCTGTCTCTCTCTCTCTGTCTCTATCTCTCTCTGTCTCTCTCGCTTTCTGTCTCTCTCTGTCTCTCTGTCACTCCCTGTCACTCTCTCTCTCTCTCTGTCACCCTCTCTCTCTGTCACTCTCTCTCTCTGTCAC
>NW_027591446.1:10000-67500 GCF_964213995.1 Mustelus asterias | reverse complement strand
GAGAGATTGTCTGTGCCTGTGTATGTGTATCTATGTGTGTCAGTGTATGTCTGTGTATCTGTCTGTGTGTGTAAGTGTCTGTGTATTAATGTGTCACAAAATGTGTGCCTGCGTGTCTGTGTGTGTGTGTCTGTGTGTGTGTCTGTGTGTGTGTGTGTTTGCGTGAGAATGTTTGTATATAGGTGAGCGTGAGTGGGTGTGTGTGAGTATGAGACAGGCTAAATCTGTGTGTCAATTTGCAAGAGTGTGTTTGAGTGCACGCGCGAGAGGGTGTGCTAGTGTGAGCGTGTGCGCGCGCGAGAGTGTGTGCCAGTGTGAACGCACGCGCGCGAGAGGGTGTGCCAGTGTGAGCGTGTGCGCGCGCGAGAGTGTGTGCCATTGTGAGCGTGTGTGCGCCCGACAGTGTGCGCCAGTGTGAGCGTGTCTGCGCGCAAGAGTGTGTGTGAACATGTGTTCTGAGCGTTTGCGCATGCGAGAGTGTGTGTCAGTGTGAGCATGTGCGCGCGCGAGAGTGTGTGCTAGTGAGAGTGTGTGCGCGCGCGATAGTGTGTGTCAGTGTGAGCATGTGCGCGCGCGAGAGTGTGTGCTAGTGAGAGTGTGTGCGCGCGCGAGAGTGTGTGCTAGTGAGAGTGTGTGCGCGCGCGAGAGTGTGTGTCAGTGTGAGCATGTGCGCGCGCGAGAGTGTGTGCCAGTGTGAGCGTGTGCACGCGCGATAGTGTGTGTCAGTGTGAGCGTGTGCGCGCGCGAGAGTGTGTGCTAGTGTGAGCGTGTGCGCGCGCGAGAGTGTGTGCTAGTGTGAGCGTGTGCACGCGCGATAGTGTGTGCCAGTCTGAGCGTTTGCGCATGCGAGAGTGTGTGCCAGTCTGAGCGTGTGCGCTGGTGAGGGTGTGTGCCAGTCTGAGCGTTTGCGCATGCGAGAGTGTGTGCCAGTGTGAGCGTGTGCGCTGGCGAGAGTGTGTGTCAGTGTGAGCGTGTGCACGCGCGAGAGTGTGTGCTAGTGTGAGTGTGTGCGCGTGCCAGAGTGTGTGCTAGTGTGAGCATGTGCGCGTGCCAGAGTGTGCCAGTCTGAGCGTTTGCGCATGCGAGAGTGTGTGCCAGTGTGAGAGTGTGCGCTGGCGAGAGTGTGTGTCATTGTGAGCGTGTGCACGCGTGAGCGTGTGTGCCAGTGTGTGCGTGTGCACGCACAAGAGTGTGTGCTAGTGTGAGCGTGTGCGCATGCGAGAGTGTGTGCCAGTGTGTGCGTGTGCACGCGCAAGTGTGTGTCAGTGTGAGCGTGTGCGCGTGCGAGAGTATGTGCTAGTGTGAGCGTGTGCAAGCGCAAGAGTGTGTGCCAGTGTGAGCGTGTGCGCGTGCGAGAGTGTGTCAGTGTGAGCGTGTGCGCGGCCGAGAGTATGTGCTAGTGTGAGCGTGTGCAAGCGCAAGAGTGTGTGCCAGTGTGAGCGTGTGCGCGCGCGAAAGTTTGTGCCAGTGTGAGCGCGGGTGCGAGTGTGTGCTAGTGTGAGCGTGTGCAAGCGCAAGAGTGTGTGTCAGTGTGAGCGTGTGCGCGGCCGAGAGTATGTGCTAGTGTGAGCGTGTGCAAGCGCAAGAGTGTGTGTCAGTGTGAGCGTGTGCGCGTGCGAGAGTGTGTGTCAGTGTGAGCGTGTGCGCGGCCGAGAGTATGTGCTAGTGTGAGCGTGTGCAAGCGCAAGAGTGTGTGCCAGTGTGAGCGTGTGCGCGCGCAAAAGTTTGTGCCAGTGTGAGCGCGGGTGCGAGTGTGTGCTAGTGTGAGCGTGTGCGCGAGCGAGAGTGTGTGCCAGTGTGAGCGTGTGTGCGTGCAAGTGTGCCTGTGTGAGGACGCGCGCACGCGCGGGTGTGTGCCAGTGTGAGCGCGTGCGTGCGCGGGAGTGTGCCAGTGTGAGCGTGGCGCACGTGGGAGTGTGCCAGTGTGAGCGTGTGCGAGTGTGTGTGCCAGTGTGAGCATGTGCGCCCGAGAGTGTGTGCCAGTGTGAGCGTGTGCGCCCGAGAGTGTGTGCCAGTGTGAGCGTGTGCGCGCGTGAGGGTGTGCCAGTGTGAGTGGGACGCGCATGAGAGTGTGCCAGTGTGAGCATGTGCGCGCACGAGAGTGTGCCAGTGTGAGCGTGTGCACGCGCGAAAGTTTGTGCCAGTGTGAGCGCGTGTGCAAGTGTGTGCCAATGTGAGCGTGTGCACGCACGAGTGTGTGCCAGTGTGAGCGCGTGCGCGCGAGAGTGTGTGCCAGTGTGAGCGCGTGCGCACGAGAGTGTGTGCCAGTGTGAGCGTGCGCGCGCAAGTGTGTGTGCCAGTGTGAGCGCGTGTGCAAGTGTGTGCCAATGTGAGCGTGTGCACGCACGAGTGTGTGCCAGTGTGAGCGCGTGCGCGCGAGAGTGTGTGCCAGTGTGAGCGCGTGCGCACGAGAGTGTGTGCCAGTGTGAGCGTGCGCGCGCAAGTGTGTGTGCCAGTGTGAGCGCGTGCGCGAGAGTGTGTGCCAGTGTGAGTGTTTGCATGCGAGAGTGTGTGCCTGTGTGAGAGTGTGCGCGCGCGAGAGTGTGTGTGAACATGTGTTTGTGCGTGAGTGTGTGCCAATGTGAGCGTGTGCGCGGGCGAGAGTGTGTGCCAGTATAAGCGCATGCACATGCGAGAGTGTGTGCTAGTGTGAGCGTGTGCACCAGCGAGAGTGTGTGCCAGTGTGAGCGTGTGCGCGTGCGAGAGTATGCCAGTGTGAGCACGTGCGCGCGCGAGAGTGTGTGCCAGTGTGACCGCGCGCATGAGAGTGTGTGCCAGTGTGGGTGTGTGCGCGCGCGAGAGTGTGTGCCAGTGTGAGCGCGCGTGCGCGAGAGTGTGTGACAGTGTGTGTGTGCCAGTGTGTGCCAGTGTGAGCGCGCGCGCGAGAGTGTGTGCCAGTGTGAGCATGTGCGCGCGCGAGTGTGTGCCAGTGTGAGCATGTGCGCGTGCGAGTTTGTGCCAGTGTAAGTGTGTGCGCGCGCGAGAGTGTGTGCCAGTGTGAGCGCGCGTGCGCGAGAGTGTGTGCCAGTGTGTGTGTGCGCGTGCGAGAGTGTGTGCCAGTGTGAGCGTGTGCGCGCGCGAGTGTGTGCCAGTGTAAGCGTGTGCATGCGAGAGTGTGTGCCAGTGTAAGTGTGTGCGCGTGCGAGAGTGTGTGCCAGTGTGAGCGTGTGCGCATGCAAGAGTTTGTGCCAGTGTGAGTGTGTGCGTGCGTGAGAGTGTGTGCCAGTGTGAGCGTGTGTGCATGCGAGAGTGTGTGCCAGTGTGACCGCGCGCGTTAGAGTGTTTGCCAGTGTGAGCGCGCGTGCGAATCTGTGCCAGAGTGAGCGTGTGCGCGCGAGAGAGTGTGTGCCAGTGTGAGCACACGCGCGCGCAGGAGTGTGCCAGTGTGTGAGTGTGCGCGCGTGATAGTGTGTGTCAGTGTGTGCCAGTGTGAGCGTGTGCGCGCGCGAATGTTTGTGCCAGTGTGAGCGCGTGTGCGAGTGTGTGCCAATATGAGCGCGTGCGCACGCAAGAGTGTGTGCCAGTGTGAGCGGGCGCGCACGCTCGAGTGTGTGCCAGTGTGAGTGTGTGCGCGCGAGAGAGTGTGTATCAGTGTGAGCGTGTGCGCGCGAGAGAGTGTGTGTCAGTGTGAGCGTGTGCGCACGTGACAGTGTGTGCCAGTGTGAGCATGTGCGCGCGCGAGAATATGTGCCAGTTTGAGTGTGGGCATGCGCGAAAGTGTGTGTCAGTACGAGCGCGTGCGAGAGTGAGCCAGTGTGAGCCTGTGCACTCGCGAGTGTTTGTGCCAGTGTGAGTGTGAGCGCGCGCAAGAGTGTGTGTCAGTGTGTGCGTGTGCGCGCGACAGTGTGTGCCAGTGTGAGCGGGTGCGAGCGAGAGTGTGTGCCAGTGTGAGCGCGCGTGTGCGAGAGTGTGTGCCAGTGTGAGTGTGTGCACGCGCAAGAGTGTGTGCCAGTGTGAGCGTGCGTGCGCGAGAGTGTGTGCCAGTGTGTGCGCGCGCGCGAGAGTGTGTGTGCCAGTGTGAGCATGTGCGCGCTCGGGTTTGTGCCAGTGCAAGTGTGTGCGAGCGCGCGAGAGTGTGTGCCAGTGTGAGCACGCGTGCGCGAGAGTGTGTGCCAGTGTGTGTGTGCACGTGCGAGAGTGTGTACCAGTGTGAGCGCGCGCGCGCGAAAGTGTGTGCCAGCGTGAGCGTGTGCGCGCGCGAGTGTGTGCCAGTGTGAGCGTGTGCGCATGCGAGAGTTTGTGCCAGTGTGAGTGTGTGCGTGCGCTAGAGTGTGTGCCAGTGTGAGCGGGTGCGCATGCGAGAGTTTGTGCCAGTGTGAGTGTGTGCGTGCGCGAGAGTGTGTGCCAGTGTGAGCGTGTGCGCGCGCGAGAGTGTGTGCCAGTGTGAGCACGTGCGCGCGCGAGAGTGTGTGCCAGAGTGACCGCGCGCATGAGAGTCTGTGCCAGAGTGGGTGTGTGCGCGTGCGCGAGTGTGTGCCAGTGTGAGCACGCGTGCACAAGAGTGTGTGACAGTGTGTGTGTGCGCGTGCGAGTGTGTGCCAGTGTGAGCGCGCGCGCGAGAGTGTGTGTGCCAGTGTGAGCATGTGCGCGCGCGTGTTTGTGCCAGTGTAAGTGTGTGCGCGCGCGAGAGTGTGTGCCAGTGTGAGCGCGTGTGTGCCAGTGTGTGTGTGCGCGTGCGAGAGTGTGTACCAGAGTGAGCGTGTCTGCGCGCAAGAGTGTGTGTGAACTTGTGTTTGTGCGTGAGTGTGTGCCAGTGTGAGCACGCGTGCGCGAGAGTGTGTGCCAGTGTGTGTGTGCACGTGCGAGAGTGTGTACCAGTGTGAGCGCGCGCGCGCGAAAGTGTGTGCCAGCGTGAGCGTGTGCGCGCGCGAGTGTGTGCCAGTGTGAGCGTGTGCGCATGCGAGAGTTTGTGCCAGTGTGAGTGTGTGCGTGCGCTAGAGTGTGTGCCAGTGTGAGCGGGTGCGCATGCGAGAGTTTGTGCCAGTGTGAGTGTGTGCGTGCGCGAGAGTGTGTGCCAGTGTGAGCGTGTGCGCGCGCGAGAGTGTGTGCCAGTGTGAGCACGTGCGCGCGCGAGAGTGTGTGCCAGAGTGACCGCGCGCATGAGAGTCTGTGCCAGAGTGGGTGTGTGCGCGTGCGCGAGTGTGTGCCAGTGTGAGCACGCGTGCACAAGAGTGTGTGACAGTGTGTGTGTGCGCGTGCGAGTGTGGGCCAGTGTGAGCGCGCGCGCGAGAGTGTGTGTGCCAGTGTGAGCATGTGCGCGCGCGTGTTTGTGCCAGTGTAAGTGTGTGCGCGCGCGAGAGTGTGTGCCAGTGTGAGCGCGTGTGTGCCAGTGTGTGTGTGCGCGTGCGAGAGTGTGTACCAGAGTGAGCGTGTCTGCGCGCAAGAGTGTGTGTGAACTTGTGTTTGTGCGTGAGTGTGTGCCAGTGTGAGCATGTGCGCGCACGAGATTGCGTGCCAGTGTGAGCGTGTGCGTGCGAGTGTTTGCCTGTGTGTGCGCGAGTGTGTGCCAGTGTGAGCGTGTGCGCGTGCGTGAGAGTGTGCCACTGTGAGTGTGTGCGCGCGCGAGAGTGTGTGCCAGTGTGAGCGCGTGCGCGCGAGAGTGTGTGCCAGTGTGAGCGTGCGTGCGAATCTGTGCCAGAGTGAGCTTGTGCGCGTGAGAGAGTGTGTACCAGTGTGAGCACACCCGCGCGCAGGATTGTGCCTGTGAGAGCATGTGCGCGTGCGAGAGTGTGTGTGAACATGTGTTCTGAGCGTTTGCGCATGCGAGAGTGTGTGTCAGTGTGAGCATGTGCGCGCGCGAGAGTGTGTGTCAGTGTGAGCGTGTGCACGCGCGAGAGTGTGTGCTAGTGTGAGTGTGTGCGCGTGCCAGAGTGTGTGAGCATGTGCGCGTGCCAGAGTGTGTGCCAGTGTGAGCGTTTGCGCATGTGAGTGTGTGTCAGTGTGAGCGCGTGCCAGAGTGTGTGCCAGTCTGAGCGTTTGCGCATGCGAGAGTGTGCGCTGGCGAGAGTGTGTGCCAGTGTGAGCGTGTGCACGCGTGAGAGTGTGTGCCAGTGTGTGCGTGTGCACGCGCAAGAGTGTGTGCTAGTGTGAGCGTGTGCCAGAGTGTGCGCCAGTCTGAGCGTTTGCGCATGCGAGAGTGTGTGTCAGTGTGAGCGTGTGCGCTGGCAAGAGTGTGTGTCAGTGTGAGCGCGTGCGCTGGCGAGAGTATGTGCTAGTGTGAGCATGTGCAAGCGCAAGAGTGTGTGCCAGTGTGAGCGTGTGCGCGCGCGAAAGTTTGTGCCAGTGTGCGCGCGGGTGCGAGTGTGTGCCAGTGTGAGCGTGTGCGTGAGCGAGAGTGTGTGCCAGTGTGAGCGTGTGTGCGTGCGAGAGTGTGCCTGTGTGAGGACGCGCGCACGCGCGGGTGTGTGCCAGTGTGAGCGCATGCGTGCGCGAGAGTGTGCCAGTGTGAGCGTGGCGCACGTGGGAGTGTGTGTGCCAGTGTGAGCATGTGCGCCCGAGAGTGTGTGAGCGTGAGCATGTGCGCGCGAGAGTGTGTGCCAGTATAAGCGTGTGCGCCCGAGAGTGTGTGCCAGTGTGAGCGTGTGCGCGCGTGAGGGTGTGCCAGTGTGAGCGGGGCGCGCGTGAGAATGTGCCAGTGTGAGCATGTGCGCGCACAAGAGTGTGCCAGTGTGAACGTGTGCACGCGCGAAGGTTTGTGCCAGTGTGAGCACGTGTGCAAGTGTGTGCCAATGTGAGCGTGTGCACGCACGAGATTGTGTGCCAGTGTGAGCGCGTGCGCGCGAGAGTGTGTGCCAGTGTGAGCGCGTGCGCACGAGAGTGTGTGCCAGTGTGAGCGTGTGCGTGTGCGAGAGTGTGTGCCAGTGTGAGCGGGTGCACCGGCGAGAGTGTGTGCCAGTGTGAGCGTGTGCGCGAGCGAGAGTGTGTGCTAGTTTCAGCATGTGCAGGCGCAATAGTGTGTGCCAGTGTGAGCGCGTGCGCGAGAGTGTGTGCCAGTGTGAGCGTGTGCGCGAGAGAGTTTGTGCCTGTGTGAGCGTGCGCGAGAGTGTGTGCCAGTGTGAGCGTGCGCGAGTGTGTGCCAGTGTGTGTCTGCGCGCAAGAGTGTGTGCCAATGTGAGCGCGTGCACGTGCGAGAGTGTGTGCCAGTGTGAGCGGGTGCGCCGGCAAGAGTGTGTGCCAGTGTGAGCGTGTGCGTGTGCGAGAGTGTGTGCCAGTGTGAGCGGGTGCGCCGGCAAGAGTGTGTGCCAGTGTGAGCGTGTGCGTGTGCGAGAGTGTGTGCCAGTGTGAGCGTGTGCGTGTGCGAGAGTGTGTGCCAATGTGAGCGCGTGCACGTGCGAGAGTGTGTGCCAGTGTGAGCGGGTGCGCCGGCAAGAGTGTGTGCCAGTGTGAGCGTGTGCGTGTGCGAGAGTGTGTGCCAGTGTGAGCGTGTGCGTGTGCGAGAGTGTGTGCCAGTGTGAGCGGGTGCGCCGGCAAGAGTGTGTGTCAGTGTGTGCGTGTGCGAGAGTGTGTGCCAGTGTGAGCGGGTGCGCCGGCAAGAGTGTGTGCCAGTATGAGCGGGTGCGCGTGCGAGAGTGTGTGCTAGTGTCAGCATGTGCAGGCGCAAGAGTGTGTGCCAGTGTGAGCGTGTGCGCGAGAGAGTTTGTGCCAGTGTGAGCGCGCGCGCGTGAGAGTGTGTGCCAGTGTGAGCGTGCGCGAGTGTGTGCCAGTGTGTGTCTGCGCGCGAGAGTGTGTGCCAATGTGAGCGCGTGCACGCGCGAGAGTGTGTGCCAGTGTGAGCGCGTGCGCACGAGAGTGTGTGCCAGTGTGAGCGTGCGAGAGTGTGTGCCAGTGTGAGCGGGTGTGCCGGCAAGAGTGTGTGCCAGTGTGAGCGTGTGCGCGTGCGAGAGTGTGTGCTAGTTTCAGCATGTGCAGGCGCAATAGTGTGTGCCAGTGTGAGCGCGTGCGCGAGAGTGTGTGCCAGTGTGAGCGCGTGCGCGAGAGTTTGTGCCAGTGTGAGCGTGTGCGCGAGAGAGTTTGTGCCAGTGTGAGCGTGTGCGCGAGAGAGTTTGTGCCAGTGTGAGCGCGCGCGCGTGAGAGTGTGTGCCAGTGTGAGCGTGCGCGAGTGTGTGCCAGTGGGTGTCTGCGCGCGAGAGTGTGTGCCAATGTGAGCGCGTGCACGCGCGAGAGTGTGTGCCAGTGTGAGCGCGTGCGCACGAGAGTGTGTGCCAGTGTGAGCGTGCGAGAGTGTGTGCCAGTGTGAGCGGGTGTGCCGGCAAGAGTGTGTGCCAGTGTGAGCGTGTGCACCGGCGAGAGTGTGTGCCAGTATGAGCGTGTGCGCGTGCGAGAGTGTGTGCTAGTGTCAGCATGTGCAGGCGCAAGAGTGTGCGCCAGTGTAAGCGCGTGCGCGAGAGTGTGTGCCAGTGTGAGCGCGTGCGCGAGAGTGTGTGCCAGTGTGAGCGTGTGCGCGAGAGAGTTTGTGCCAGTGTGAGCGTGCACGAGAGTGTGTGCCAGTGTGAGCGTGCACGAGTGTGTGCCAGTGTGTGTCTGCGCGCAAGAGTGTGTGCCAATGTGAGCGCGTGCACGTGCGAGAGTGTGTGCCAGTGTGAGCGGGTGCGCCGGCAAGAGTGTGTGCCAGTGTGAGCGTGTGCGTGTGCGAGAGTGTGTGCCAGTGTGAGCGGGTGCGCCGGCAAGAGTGTGTGCCAGTGTGAGCGTGTGCACAGGCAAGAGTGTGTGCCAGTATGAGCGTGTGCACGTGCGAGAGTGTGTGCTAGTGTCAGCATGTGCAGGCGCAAGAGTGTGTGCCAGTGTGAGCGCGTGCGCGAGAGTTTGTGCCAGTGTGAGCGTGTGCGCGAGAGAGTTTGTGCCAGTGTGAGCGTGTGCGCGAGAGAGTTTGTGCCAGTGTGAGCGCGCGCGCGTGAGAGTGTGTGCCAGTGTGAGCGTGCGCGAGTGTGTGCCAGTGGGTGTCTGCGCGCGAGAGTGTGTGCCAATGTGAGCGCGTGCACGCGCGAGAGTGTGTGCCAGTGTGAGCGCGTGCGCACGAGAGTGTGTGCCAGTGTGAGCGTGCGAGAGTGTGTGCCAGTGTGAGCGGGTGTGCCGGCAAGAGTGTGTGCCAGTGTGAGCGTGTGCACCGGCGAGAGTGTGTGCCAGTATGAGCGTGTGCGCGTGCGAGAGTGTGTGCTAGTGTCAGCATGTGCAGGCGCAAGAGTGTGCGCCAGTGTAAGCGCGTGCGCGAGAGTGTGCGCCAGTGTGAGCGTGTGCGCGAGAGTTTGTGCCAGTGTGAGCGCGCGTGCGCGAGAGTGTGCGCCAGTGTGAGCGTGTGCGCGAGAGTTTGTGCCAGTGTGAGCGCGCGTGCGCGAGAGTGTGTGCCAGTGTGAGCGTGTGCGCGAGAGTTTGTGCCAGTGTGAGCGCGCGCGCGCGAGAGTGTGTGCCAGTGTGAGCGTGCGCGAGAGTGTGCCAGTGTGTCTGCGCGCGAGAGTGTGTGCCAATGTGAGCGCGTGCACGCGCGAGAGTGTGTGCCAGTGTGAGCGCGTGCGCGCGAGAGTGTGTGCCAGTGTGAGCGTGTGCACGCGCAAGTGCGTGTGCCAGTGTGAGCGCGTGCGCGAGTGTGTGTGCCAGTGTGAGTGTGTGCATGCGAGAGTGTGTGCCTGTGTGAGAGTGTGCGCGCGCGAGAGTGTGTGGGAACATGTGTTTGTGCGTGGGTGTGTGCCAGTGTGAGCGTGTGCACGTGCGAGAGTGTGTGCTAGTGTGAGCGTGTGCGCCGGCAAGAGTGTGTGCCAGTGTGTGCGTGTGCGAGAGTATATGCCAGTTTGAGTGTGGGCATGCGCGAAGGTGTGTGCCAGTACGAGCGTGTGCGCGCGCGAGAATGTGTGCCAGTGTAAACCTGTGCGCTCGTGAGAGTATGTGCCAGTGTGAGCGTGTGCGCGCAACAGTGTGTGCCAGTGTGAGCCTGTGCGCGCGCGAGAGTGTGTGCCAGTGAGTGTGAGCGCGCGCAAGAGTGTGTGCCAGTGTGAGCGTGTCCACGCGCCAGAGTGTGTGCCAGTGTGAGTGTGTGCCAGTGTGAGCGTGTGCGCGCGCGAGAGTTTGTGCCAGTGTGAGTGTGAGCGCGCGCAAGAGTGTGTGCCAGTGTGAGCGTGTGCGCGCACGAAAGATGTGCCAGTGTGAGCGGGTGCGAGCGAGAGTGTGTGCCAGTGAGAGCGCGTGTGTGCGAGAGTGTGTGCCAGTGTGAGTGTGTGCGTGCGCGAGAGTGTGTGCCAGTGTGAGCGCGCGTGCGCGAGAGTGTGTGACAGTGTGCGCGTGCGAGTGTGTGCCAGTGTGAGCATGTGCGCGCTTGGGTTTGTGCGAGTGTGTGCGCGCACGAGAGTGTGTGCCAGTGTGAGCGCGCGTGCGCGAGAGTGTGTGCCAGTGTGTGTGTGCGCGTGCGAGAGTGTGTACCAGTGTGAGCGCGCGCGCGCGAAAGTGTGTGCCAGTGTGAGCGTGTGCGCGCGCGAGTGTGTGCCAGTGTGTGTGCGCGCGCGAGAGTGTGTGCCAGTGTGAGCGTGTGCACATGCGAGAGTTTGTGCCAGTATGAGTGCGTGCGTGTGCGAGAGTGTGTGCCAGTGTGAGCGTGTGCGCGCGTGAGAGTGTGTGCCAGTGTAAGCGTGTGCGCGCGCGAGAGTGTGTGCCAGTGTGAGCACGTGCGCGCGCGAGAGTGTGTGCCAGTGTGAGCGTGTGCGCGAGAGAGTTTGTGCCGGTGTGAGCGCGTGCGCGCGAGAGTGTGCCAGTGTGAGCGCGTGCGCGCGAGAGTGTGTGCCAGTGTGAGCGCACGTGCAAATCTGTGCCAGAGTGAGCGTGTGCGCGCGAGAGAGGGTGTGCCAGTGTGAGCACGCGCGTGCGCGGGAGAGTGCCGGTGTGAGTGTCTGCGCGTGAGAGTGTGTGCCAGTGTGAGCGTGTGCGCACGTGACAGTGTGTGCCAGTGTGAGCATGTGCGCGCGCGAGAGTATGTGCCAGTTAGAGTGTGGGCATGCGCGAAAGTGTGTGCCAGTACGAGCGCGTGCGAGAGTGAGCCAGTGTGAGCCTGTGCACTCGCGAGTGTTTGTGCCAGTGTGTGTGTGAGCGCGCGCGAGAGTGTGTGTCAGCGTGAGCGTGTGCGCGCACGAAAGTTTGTGTCAGTGTGAGCGTGTGCGCGCGCGTGAGTGTGTGCCAGTGTGATCGTGTGCGGCGCGAGAGTGTGTGCCAGTGTGAGCGTGTGCACCCGAGAGTGTGTGCCAGTGTGAGCGTGTGCGCCTGAGAGTGTGTGCCAGTGTGAGCGTTTGCGCGCGCGACAGTGTGTGCCAGTGTGAGCATGTGTACGCGCCAGTGTGTATGCCAGTGTGAGCGCATGCATGTGCCAGAGTGTGTGCCAGTGTGAGCGTGTGCGCGTGCCAGAGTGTGTGCCAGTCTGAGCGTTTGCGCATGCGAGACTGTGTGCCAGTGTGAGCATGTGCGCGCAAGTGTGCGTGCCAGTGTGAGCGCACGCGCGAATCCGTGCCAGTGTGAGCCCACGCGCGAATCTGTGCCAGTGTGAGCGTGTGCGCGAGAGAGTTTGTGTCAGTGTGAGCGCGCGCGGGAGTGTGTGCCAGTGTGAGCGCGCGCGCGCGAGTGTGTGCCAGTGTGAGCATGCGGAGTGTGCGCGGGCAAATGTTTGTGCCAGTGTGAGCGTGTGCGCGTGCCAGAGTGTGTGTGAGCGTGTGCGCGCGCGAGAGTGTGCGCCAGTGTGAGCATGTGCGCGCACAACAGTGTGTGCCAGTGTGAGCGTGGGCGCGCGCGATAGTGTGTGTGTGTGAGCGTGTGCACGCGCGAGAGTGTGTGCCAGTTTGAGCGTGCGCGTGCCAGAGTGTGTGCCAGTCTGAGCGTTTGTGCATGCGAGACTGTGTGCCAGTGTGAGCGTGTGCGCGCGCGAGAGTGTGTGCCAGTGTGAGCGCGCGCGCGAATCTGTGCCAGTGTGAGCGTGTGCGCACGCGAGAGTTTGTGCCAGTGTGAGCATGTGCGGTGCGACAGTGCATGCCAGTGTGTGCGTGTGCACGTGACAGTGTTTGCCTGTGTGCCCGCGTGTGCGCGTGCGCGAGTGTGTGGCAGTGTGAGCGCGTGCGCGCACGTGAGTGTGTGCCAGTGTGAGTGTGCATGCGTGCGAGAGTGCGTGCCAGTGTGAGCGTGTGCGCGCAACAGTGTTTGCCTGTGTGAGCATGTGCGCGCGCGAGAGTTTGTGCCAGTGTGAACGTGTGCGCGCGCGAATATTTGTGCCAGTGAGAGCGCGTGTGCGAGTGTGTGCCAATATGAGCGCATGCGCACGCAAGAGTGTGTGCCAGTGTGAGCGTGTGCGCGCGAGAGTGTATGTGCCAGTGTGAGCATGTGCGCGCGAGAGTGTGTGCCAGTGTGAGCGTGTGCGCGCGAGAGTGTGTGCCAGTGTGAGCGCGTGTGCGAATCTGTGCCAGAGTGAGCGTGTGCGCGCGAGAGAGGGTGTGCCAGTGTGAGCACGCGCGTGCGCGGGAGAGTGCCGGTGTGAGTGTCTGCGTGTGAGAGTGTGTGCCAGTGTGAGCGTGTGCGCACGTGACAGTGTGTGCCAGTGTGAGCATGTGCGCGCGCGAGAGTATGTGCCAGTTAGAGTGTGGGCATGCGCGAAAGTGTGTGCCAGTACGAGCGCGTGCGAGAGTGAGCCAGTGTGAGCCTGTGCACTCGCGAGTGTTTGTGCCAGTGTGAGTGTGAGCGCGCGCGAGAGTGTGTGTCAGCGTGAGCATGTGCGCGCGCGAGAGTGTGTGTCAGCGTGAGCGTGTGCGCGCACGAAAGTTTGTCTCAGTGTGAGCGTGTGCGCGCGAGAGTGTGTGCCAGTGTGAGCGGGTGCGAGCGAGAGAGTGTGCCAGTGTAAGCGCGCGCGCGCGCGAGTGTGAGCCAGTGTGAGTGTGTGCGCGCGCGAGAGTGTGTGCCAGTGTGAGCGTGTGCACGCGCGAGAGTGTGTGCCAGTGTGAGCACGCGCGTGCGAGAGTGTGTGTCAGTGTGAGTGTGTGCGCGTGCGAGAGTGTGTACCAGTGTGAGTGGGTGCGAGCGTGAGAGTGTGTGCCAGTGTGAGCGCGCGCAAAAGTGTGTGTCAGTGTGAGTGTGTACGCGTGCGAGAGTGTGTACCAGTGTGAGCGCGCGCGCGAGAGAGTGTGTGCCAGTGTGAGCGTGTGCGCGCGCGAGTGTGTGCCAGTGTGAGCGCGGCGCGCGTGAGAGTGTGTGCCAGTGTGAGTGTGTGCGAGCGTGAGAGTGTGTGCCAGTGTGAGCCTGTGCGCGCGCGAGAGTGTGTGCCAGTGTGAGTGTGTGCGAGCGTGAGAGTGTGTGCCAGTGTGAGTGCGCGCAAAAGTGTGTGTCAGTGTGTGTGTGCGCGTGCGAGAGTGTGTACCAGTGTGAGCGCGCGCGCGTGAGAGTGTGTGCCAGTGTGAGCGTGTGCGCGCGCGAGTGTGTGCCAGTGTGAGCGTGTGCGCGCGCGAGTGTGTGCCAATGTGAGCACGTGCGCGCGCGAGAGTGTGTGCCAGTGTGACTGCGCGCGTGAGAGTGTGTGCCAGTGTGAGCGTGTGCGCGCACAACAGTGTGTGCCAGTGTGAGCGTGGGTGCGCGCGATAGTGTGTGTGTGTGAGCGTGTGCACGCGCGAGAGTGTGTGCCAGTTTGAGCGTGCGCGTGCCAGAGTGTGTGCCAGTCTGAGCCTTTGTGCATGCGAGACTGTGTGCCAGTGTGAGCGTGTGCGCGCGCGAGAGTGTGTGCCAGTGTGAGCGCGCGCGCGAATCTGTGCCAGTGTGAGCGTGTGCGCACGCGAGAGTTTGTGCCAGTGTGAGCATGTGCGGTGCGACAGTGCATGCCAGTGTGTGCGTGTGCACGCGACAGTGTTTGCCTGTGTGCCCGCGTGTGCGCGTGCGCGAGTGTGTGGCAGTGTGCGCGCGTGCGCGCACATGAGTGTGTGCCAGTGTGAGTGTGCATGCGTGCGAGAGTGCGTGCCAGTGTGAGCGTGTGCGCGCAACAGTGTTTGCCTGTGTGAGCATGTGCGCGCGCGAGAGTTTGTGCCAGTGTGAACGTGTGCGCGCGTGAATATTTGTGCCAGTGAGAGCGCGTGTGCGAGTGTGTGCCAATATGAGCGCATGCGCACGCAAGAGTGTGTGCCAGTGTGAGCGTGCGCGCGCGAGAGTGTATGTGCCAGTGTGAGCATGTGCGCGCGAGAGTGTGTGCCAGTGTGAGCGTGTGCGCGCAAGAGTGTGTGCCAGTGTGAGCGCGCGTGCGAATCTGTGCCAGAGTGAGCGTGTGCGCGCGAGAGAGGGTGTGCCAGTGTGAGCACGCGCGTGCGCGGGAGAGTGCCGGTGTGAGTGTCTGCGCGTGAGAGTGTGTGCCAGTGTGAGCGTGTGCGCACGTGACAGTGTGTGCCAGTGTGAGCATGTGCGCGCGCGAGAGTATGTGCCAGTTAGAGTGTGGGCATGCGCGAAAGTGTGTGCCAGTACGAGCGCGTGCGAGAGTGAGCCAGTGTGAGCCTGTGCACTCGCGAGTGTTTGTGCCAGTGTGTGTGTGAGCGCGCGCGAGAGTGTGTGTCAGCGTGAGCGTGTGCGCGCACGAAAGTTTGTGTCAGTGTGAGCGTGTGCGCGCGAGAGTGTGTGCCAGTGTGAGCGGGTGCGAGCGAGAGAGTGTGCCAGTGTAAGCGCGCGCGCGCGTGAGTGTGAGCCAGTGTGAGTGTGTGCGCGCGCGAGAGTGTGTGCCAGTGTGAGCGTGTGCACGCGCGAGAGTGTGTGCCAGTGTGAGCACGCGCGTGCGAGAGTGTGTGTCAGTGTGAGTGTGTGCGCGTGCGAGAGTGTGTACCAGTGTGAGTGGGTGCGAGCGTGAGAGTGTGTGCCAGTGTGAGCGCGCGCAAAAGTGTGTGTCAGTGTGAGTGTGTGCGCGTGCGACAGTGTGTACCAGTGTGAGCGCGCGCGCGAGAGAGTGTGTGCCAGTGTGAGCGTGTGCGCGCGCGAGTGTGTGCCAGTGTGAGCGCGGCACGCGTGAGAGTGTGTGCCAGTGTGAGTGTGTGCGAGCGTGAGAGAGTGTGCCAGTGTGAGCCTGTGCGCGCGCGAGAGTGTGTGCCAGTGTGAGTGTGTGCGAGCGTGAGAGTGTGTGCCAGTGTGAGTGCGCGCAAAAGTGTGTGTCAGTGTGTGTGTGCGCGTGCGAGAGTGTGTACCAGTGTGAGCGCGCGCGCGTGAGAGTGTGTGCCAGTGTGAGCGTGTGCGCGCGCGAGTGTGTGCCAGTGTGAGCGTGTGCGCGCGCGAGAGTGTGTGCCAATGTGAGCACGTGCGCGCGCGAGAGTGTGTGCCAGTGTGACTGCGCGCGTGAGAGTGTGTGCCAGTGTGAGCGTGTGCGCGTGCGCGAGTGTGCCAGTGTGACCGCGCGCTTTAAAGTGTTTGCCAGTGTGAGCGCGCGTGCGAATCTGTGCCAGAGTGAGCGTGTGCGCGCGAGAGAGTGTGTGCCAATGTGAGCACACGCGCGCGCAGGAGTGTGCCAGTGTGAATGTGTGCGGGTGCGAGAATGTGTGCCAGTGTGTGTCTGCACGCGAGAGTGTGTGCCTGTGTGAGCGTGAGCGCGCGCGAGAGTATGTGCCAGTTTGAGTGTTGGCATGCGCGAAAGTGTGTGCCAGTGTGAGCCTGTGCGCTCGTGAGAGTTTGTGCCAGTGTGAGTGTGAGCGCGTGCAAGAGTGTGTGCCAGTGTGAGCGCGCGCGAGAGGGTGTGCCAGTGTGAGTGTGTGCGCGCGCGAGAGTGTGTGCCAGTGTGAGCGTGTGCGCCCGACAGTGTGCGCCAGTGTGAGCGTGTCTGCGCGCAAGAGTGTGTGTGAACATGTGTTCTGAGCGTTTGCGCATGCGAGAGTGTGTGTCAGTGTGAGCGTGTGCGCGCCCGAGAGTGTGTGTCAGTGTGAGCGTGTGCGCTGGCGAGAGTGTGTGCCAGTGTGAGCGTTTGCGCATGCGAGAGTGTGTGCCAGTGTGAGCGTGTGCGCTGGCGAGAGTGTGTGTCAGTGTGAGCGTGTGCACACGCGAGATTGTGTGCTAGTGTGAGCGTGTGCGCGCGCGAGAGTGTGTGCCAGTCTGAGCGTGTGCGCTGGCGAGGGTGTGTGCCAGTCTGAGCGTTTGCGCATGCGAGTGTGTGTGCCAGTGTGAGCGTGTGCGCTGGCGAGAGTGTGTGTCAGTATGAGCGTGTGCACGCGCGAGAGTGTGTGCTAGTGTGAGTGTGTGCGCGTGCCAGAGTGTGTGCTAGTGTGAGCATGTGCGCGTGCCAGAGTTTGTGCCAGTCTGAGCGTTTGCGCATGCGAGAGTGTGTGCCAGTGTGAGAGTGTGCGCTGGCGAGAGTGTGTGTCATTGTGAGCGTGTGCACGCGCGAGCATGTGTGCCAGTGTGTGCGTGTGCACGCGCAAGAGTGTGTGCTAGTGTGAGCGTGTGCGCGTGCCAGAGTGTGTGCCAGTCTGAGCGTTTGCGCATGCGAGAGTGTGTGCCAGTGTGAGCGAGTGCGCTGGCAAGAGTGTGTGTCAGTGTGAGCGTGTGCGCGTGCGAGAGTATGTGCTAGTGTGAGCGTGTGCAAGTGCAAGAGTCTGTGCCAGTGTGAGCGTGTGCGCGTGCGAGAGTGTGTGTCAGTGTGAGCGTGTGCGCGGCCGAGAGTATGTGCTAGTGTGAGCGTGTGCAAGCGCAAGAGTGTGTGCCAGTGTGAGCGTGTGCGCGCGCGAAAGTTTGTGCCAGTGTGAGCGCAGGTGCGAGTGTGTGTGAGCGTGTGCGCGAGCGAGAGTGTGTGCCAGTGTGAGCGTGTCTGTGTGCCTGTGTGAGGACGCGCGCACGCGCGGGTGTGTGCCAGTGTGAGCGCGTGCGTGCGCGAGAGTGTGCCAGTGTGAGCGTGGCGCACGTGGGAGTGTGCCAGTGTGAGCGTGTGCACGCGCGAGTGTGTGTGCCAGTGTGAGCATGTGCGCCCGAGAGTGTGTGAGCGTGAGCATGTGCGCGCGAGAGTGTGTGCCAGTGTGAGCGTTTGCGCATGCGAGAGTGTGTGCCAGTGTGAGCGTGTGCGCGCGTGAGGGTGTGCCAGTGTGAGCGGGACGCGCGTGAGAGTGTGCCAGTGTGAGCATGTGCGCGCACGAGAGTGTGCCAGTGTGAGCGTGTGCACGCGCGAAAGTTTGTGCCAGTGTGAGCGCGTGTGCAAGTGTGTGCCAATGTGAGCGTGTGCACGCACGAGAGTGTGTGCCAGTGTGAGCGCGTGCGCACGAGAGTGTGTGCCAGTGTGAGCACGTGCGCACGAGAGTGTGTGCCAGTGTGAGCGTGTGCGCGCGCAAGTGTTTGTGCCAGTGTGAGCGCGTGCGCGAGAGTGTGTGCCAGTGTGAGTGTGTGCATGCGAGAGTGTGTGCCAGTGTGAGCGCGCGCGCGCGAGAGTGTGTGTGCCAGTGTGAGCATGTGTGCGCTCGGGTTTGTGCCAGTGCAAGTGTGTGCGCGCGCGAGAGTGTGTGCCAGTGTGAGCACGCGTGCGCGAGAGTGTGTGCCAGTGTGTGTGTGCACGTGCGAGAGTGTGTACCAGTGTGAGCGCGCGCGCGCGAAAGTGTGTGCCAGCGTGAGCGTGTGCGCATGCGAGAGTTTGTGCCAGTGTGAGTGTGTGCGTGCGCGAGAGTGTGTGCCAGTGTGAGCGTGTGTGCGCGCGAGAGTGTGTGCCAGTGTGAGCGTGTGCGCGCGCGAGAGTGTGTGCCAGTGTAAGCGTGTGCGCGCGCGAGAGACTGTGCCAGTGTGAGCGTGTGCGCGCGCGAGAGTGTGTGCCAGTGTGAGCACGTGCGCGCGCGAGACTGTGTGCCAGTGTGACCGCGCGCATGAGAGTCTGTGCCAGTGTGAGTGTGTGCGCGCGCGAGAGTGTGTGCCAGTGTGAGCGCGCGTGCGCGAGAGTGTGTGACAGTGTGTGTGTGCGCGTGCGAGTGTGTGCCAGTGTGAGCGCGCGCGCGAGAGTGTGTGCGCCAGTGTGAGCATGTGCGCGCGCGTGTTTGTGCCAGTGTAAGTGTGTGCGCACGCGAGAGTGTGTGCCAGTGTGAGCGTGTGCGTGCGCGAGAGTGTGTGCCAGTGTGAGCGTGTGCGCGCGCGAGAGTGTGTGCCAGTGTGAGCACGTGCGCGCGCGAGAGTGTGTGCCAGTGTGAGCGTGTGCGTGTGCGCGGGTGTGTGCCAGTGTGACCGCGCGCTTTAGAGTGTTTGCCAGTGTGTGCGCGCGTGCGAATCTGTGCCAGAGTGAGCGTGTGCACGCGAGAGAGTGTGTGCCAGTGTGAGCACACGCGCACGCAGGAGTGTGCCAGTGTGAACGTGTGCGCGTGCGAGAATGTGTGCCAGTGTGAGCATGTGCGCGCACGAGATTGCGTGCCAGTGTGAGCGTGTGCGCGCGAGTGTTTGCCTGTGTGAGCGTGTGCGCGAGTGTGTGCCAATGTGAGCGTGTGCGCGTGCATGAGAGTGTGTGCCACTGTGAGTGTGTGCACGCGTGAGAGTGTGTACCAGTGTGAGCGCGTGCGCGCGAGAGTGTGTGCCAGTGTGAGCGCGTGCGCGCGAGAGTGTGTGCCAGTGTGAGCGCGTGCGCGCGAGAGTGTGTGCCAGTGTGAGCGCGCGTGCGAATCTGTGCCAGAGTGAGCTTGTGCGCGTGAGAGAGTGTGTACCAGTGTGAGCACACCCGCGCGCAGGATTGTGCCTGTGAGAGCATGTGCGCGTGCGAGAGTGTGTGTGAACATGTGTTCTGAGCGTTTGCGCATGCGAGAGTGTGTGTCAGTGTGAGCATGTGCGCGCGCGAGAGTGTGTGTCAGTGAGCATGTGCGCGCGCGAGAGTGTGTGTCAGTGTGAGCGTGTGCGCGCGCGAGAGTGTGTGCTAGTGTGTGTGTGCGCGTGCCAGAGTGTGTGCTAGTGTGAGCATTTGCGCGTGCCAGAGTGTGTGCCAGTCTGAGCGTTTGCGCATGTGAGTGCGTGTCAGTGTGAGCGCATGCCAGAGTGTGTGCCAGTCTGAGCGTGTGCGCGTGCCAGAGTGTGCGCCAGTGTGAGCATGTGCGCGCACAACAGTGTGTGCCAGTGTGAGCATGTGCACGCGTGAGAGTGTGTTCCAGTGTGAGCGTGCGCGCGTGCCAGAGTGTGTGTCAGTGTGAGCGTGTGCGCGGGCAAGAGTGTGTGCCAGTGTGAGCATGTGTGCGCGCGGGAGTGTGTGCCAGTGTGAGCGTGTGCGCGAGTGTGTGCCAGTGTGTGTCTGCGCGCGAGAGTGTGTGCCAGTGTGAGCGTGTGCGCGCGCGAGTGCGTGTGCCAGTGTGAGCACGCGCGCATGCGCGATTGTGCGCGGGCGAAAGTTTGTGCCAGTGTGAGCGTGTGCGCGTGCCAGAGTGTGTGTGAGCGTGCGCGTGCCAGAGTGTGTGTGAGCGTGTGCGTGCGCGAGAGTGTGCGCCAGTG
The DNA here is from genome assembly GCF_964213995.1 of Mustelus asterias. Lineage (NCBI taxonomy): Eukaryota > Metazoa > Chordata > Chondrichthyes > Carcharhiniformes > Triakidae > Mustelus > Mustelus asterias. The sequence continues at coordinate 48,102 of NW_027591446.1, read as the reverse complement.
TGAGCATGTGCGCGCACAACAGTATGTGCCAGTGTGAGCGTGGACGCGCGCGATAGTGTGTGTCAGTGTGAGCGTGTGCACGCGCGAGAGTGTGTGCCAGTGTGAGCGTGTGCGCGTGCCAGAGTTTGTGCCAGTCTGAGCGTGTGCGGGTGCCAGAGTGTGTGCCATTCTGAGCGTGTGCGCGCGTGAGAGTGTGTGCCAGTGTGAGCGCGCGCGCGAGAGTGTGTGCGCCAGTGTGAGCATGTGCGCGCGCGTGTTTGTGCCAGTGTAAGTGTGTGCGCACGCGAGAGTGTGTGCCAGTGTGAGCGTGTGCGTGCGCGAGAGTGTGTGCCAGTGTGAGCGTGTGCGCGCGCGAGAGTGTGTGCCAGTGTGAGCACGTGCGTGCGCGAGAGTGTGTGCCAGTGTGAGCGTGTGCGAGTGTGTGCCAGTGTGACCGCGCGCTTTAGAGTGTTTGCCAGTGTGTGCGCGCGTGCGAATCTGTGCCAGAGTGAGCGTGTGCACGCGAGAGAGTGTGTGCCAGTGTGAGCACACGCGCACGCAGGAGTGTGCCAGTGTGAATGTGTGCGCGTGCGAGAATGTGTGCCAGTGTGAGCATGTGCGCGCACGAGATTGCGTGCCAGTGTGAGCGTGTGCGCGCGAGTGTTTGCCTGTGTGAGCGTGTGCGCGAGTGTGTGCCAATGTGAGCGTGTGCGCGTGCATGAGAGTGTGTGCCACTGTGAGTGTGTGCACGCGTGAGAGTGTGTACCAGTGTGAGCGCGTGCGCGCGAGAGTGTGTGCCAGTGTGAGCGCGTGCGCGCGAGAGTGTGTGCCAGTGTGAGCGCGTGCGCGCGAGAGTGTGTGCCAGTGTGAGCGCGCGTGCGAATCTGTGCCAGAGTGAGCTTGTGCGCGTGAGAGAGTGTGTACCAGTGTGAGCACACCCGCGCGCAGGATTGTGCCTGTGAGAGCATGTGCGCGTGCGAGAGTGTGTGTGAACATGTGTTCTGAGCGTTTGCGCATGCGAGAGTGTGTGTCAGTGTGAGCATGTGCGCGCGCGAGAGTGTGTGTCAGTGTGAGCATGTGCGCGCGCGAGAGTGTGTGTCAGTGTGAGCGTGTGCGCGCGCAAGAGTGTGTGCTAGTGTGAGTGTGTGCGCGTGCCAGAGTGTGTGCTAGTGTGAGCATTTGCGCGTGCCAGAGTGTGTGCCAGTCTGAGCGTTTGCGCATGTGAGTGTGTGTCAGTGTGAGCGCGTGCCAGAGTGTGTGCCAGTCTGAGCGTGTGCGCGTGCCAGAGTGTGCGCCAGTGTGAGCATGTGCGCGCACAACAGTGTGTGCCAGTGTGAGCATGTGCACGCGTGAGAGTGTGTTCCAGTGTGAGCGTGCGCGCGTGCCAGAGTGTGTGTCAGTGTGAGCGTGTGCGCGGGCAAGAGTGTGTGCCAGTGTGAGCATGTGTGCGCGCGGGAGTGTGTGCCAGTGTGAGCGTGTGCGCGAGTGTGTGTCTGCGCGTGAGAGTGTGTGCCAGTGTGAGCGTGTGCGCGCGCGAGTGCGTGTGCCAGTGTGAGCACGCGCGCATGCGCGATTGTGCGCGGGCGAAAGTTTGTGCCAGTGTGAGCGTGTGCGCGTGCATGAGAGTGTGTGCCACTGTGAGTGTGTGCACGCGTGAGAGTGTGTACCAGTGTGAGCGCGTGCGCGCGAGAGTGTGTGCCAGTGTGAGCGCGTGCGCGCGAGAGTGTGTGCCAGTGTGAGCGCGTGCGCGCGAGAGTGTGTGCCAGTGTGAGCGCGCGTGCGAATCTGTGCCAGAGTGAGCTTGTGCGCGTGAGAGAGTGTGTACCAGTGTGAGCACACCCGCGCGCAGGATTGTGCCTGTGAGAGCATGTGCGCGTGCGAGAGTGTGTGTGAACATGTGTTCTGAGCGTTTGCGCATGCGAGAGTGTGTGTCAGTGTGAGCATATGCGCGCGCGAGAGTGTGTGTCAGTGAGCATGTGCGCGCGCGAGAGTGTGTGTCAGTGTGAGCGTGTGCGCGCGCGAGAGTGTGTGCTAGTGTGTGTGTGCGCGTGCCAGAGTGTGTGCTAGTGTGAGCATTTGCGCGTGCCAGAGTGTGTGCCAGTCTGAGCGTTTGCGCATGTGAGTGCGTGTCAGTGTGAGCGCATGCCAGAGTGTGTGCCAGTCTGAGCGTGTGCGCGTGCCAGAGTGTGCGCCAGTGTGAGCATGTGCGCGCACAACAGTGTGTGCCAGTGTGAGCATGTGCACGCGTGAGAGTGTGTTCCAGTGTGAGCGTGCGCGCGTGCCAGAGTGTGTGTCAGTGTGAGCGTGTGCGCGGGCAAGAGTGTGTGCCAGTGTGAGCATGTGTGCGCGCGGGAGTGTGTGCCAGTGTGAGCGTGTGCGCGAGTGTGTGCCAGTGTGTGTCTGCGCGCGAGAGTGTGTGCCAGTGTGAGCGTGTGCGCGCGCGAGTGCGTGTGCCAGTGTGAGCACGCGCGCATGCGCGATTGTGCGCGGGCGAAAGTTTGTGCCAGTGTGAGCGTGTGCGCGTGCCAGAGTGTGTGTGAGCGTGCGCGTGCCAGAGTGTGTGTGAGCGTGTGCGTGCGCGAGAGTGTGCGCCAGTGTGAGCATGTGCGCGCACAACAGTATGTGCCAGTGTGAGCGTGGACGCGCGCGATAGTGTGTGTCAGTGTGAGCGTGTGCACGCGCGAGAGTGTGTGCCAGTGTGAGCGTGTGCGCGTGCCAGAGTTTGTGCCAGTCTGAGCGTGTGCGGGTGCCAGAGTGTGTGCCATTCTGAGCGTGTGCGCGCGTGAGAGTGTGTGCCAGTGTGAGCGCGCGCGCGAGAGTGTGTGCGCCAGTGTGAGCATGTGCGCGCGCGTGTTTGTGCCAGTGTAAGTGTGTGCGCACGCGAGAGTGTGTGCCAGTGTGAGCGTGTGCGTGCGCGAGAGTGTGTGCCAGTGTGAGCGTGTGCGCGCGCGAGAGTGTGTGCCAGTGTGAGCACGTGCGCGCGCGAGAGTGTGTGCCAGTGTGAGCGTGTGCGAGTGTGTGCCAGTGTGACCGCGCGCTTTAGAGTGTTTGCCAGTGTGTGCGCGCGTGCGAATCTGTGCCAGAGTGAGCGTGTGCACGCGAGAGAGTGTGTGCCAGTGTGAGCACACGCGCACGCAGGAGTGTGCCAGTGTGAATGTGTGCGCGTGCGAGAATGTGTGCCAGTGTGAGCATGTGCGCGCACGAGATTGCGTGCCAGTGTGAGCGTGTGCGCGCGAGTGTTTGCCTGTGTGAGCGTGTGCGCGAGTGTGTGCCAATGTGAGCGTGTGCGCGTGCATGAGAGTGTGTGCCACTGTGAGTGTGTGCACGCGTGAGAGTGTGTACCAGTGTGAGCGCGTGCGCGCGAGAGTGTGTGCCAGTGTGAGCGCGTGCGCGCGAGAGTGTGTGCCAGTGTGAGCGCGTGCGCGCGAGAGTGTGTGCCAGTGTGAGCGCGCGTGCGAATCTGTGCCAGAGTGAGCTTGTGCGCGTGAGAGAGTGTGTACCAGTGTGAGCACACCCGCGCGCAGGATTGTGCCTGTGAGAGCATGTGCGCGTGCGAGAGTGTGTGTGAACATGTGTTCTGAGCGTTTGCGCATGCGAGAGTGTGTGTCAGTGTGAGCATGTGCGCGCGCGAGAGTGTGTGTCAGTGTGAGCATGTGCGCGCGCGAGAGTGTGTGTCAGTGTGAGCGTGTGCGCGCGCGAGAGTGTGTGCTAGTGTGAGTGTGTGCGCGTGCCAGAGTGTGTGCTAGTGTGAGCATTTGCGCGTGCCAGAGTGTGTGCCAGTCTGAGCGTTTGCGCATGTGAGTGTGTGTCAGTGTGAGCGCGTGCCAGAGTGTGTGCCAGTCTGAGCGTGTGCGCGTGCCAGAGTGTGCGCCAGTGTGAGCATGTGCGCGCACAACAGTGTGTGCCAGTGTGAGCATGTGCACGCGTGAGAGTGTGTTCCAGTGTGAGCGTGCGCGCGTGCCAGAGTGTGTGTCAGTGTGAGCGTGTGCGCGGGCAAGAGTGTGTGCCAGTGTGAGCATGTGTGCGCGCGGGAGTGTGTGCCAGTGTGAGCGTGTGCGCGAGTGTGTGTCTGCGCGTGAGAGTGTGTGCCAGTGTGAGCGTGTGCGCGCGCGAGTGCGTGTGCCAGTGTGAGCACGCGCGCATGCGCGATTGTGCGCGGGCGAAAGTTTGTGCCAGTGTGAGCGTGTGCGCGTGCCAGAGTGTGTGTGAGCGTGCGCGTGCCAGAGTGTGTGTGAGCATGCGCGTGCCAGAGTGTGTGTGACGTGTGCGTGCGCGAGAGTGTGCGCCAGTGTGAGCATGTGCGCGCACAACAGTATGTGCCAGTGTGAGCGTGGACGCGCGCGATAGTGTGTGTCAGTGTGAGCGTGTGCACGCGCGAGAGTGTGTGCCAGTGTGAGCGTGTGCGCGTGCCAGAGTTTGTGCCAGTCTGAGCGTGTGCGGGTGCCAGAGTGTGTGCCATTCTGAGCGTGTGCGCGCGTGAGAGTGTGTGCCAGTGTGAGCGCGTGCGCGCGTGAAGGTGTGTGCCAGTGTGAGCACGTGCGCGTAAGAGTGTGTGCCAGTGTGAGCGCGCGCACGAATCTGTGCCAGTGTGAGCATGTGCATACACGTGTGTGTGCCAGTGTGAGCATGTGCGTGCGCGACAGTGCATGCCAGTGTGAGCGTGTGCGCGCGACAGTGTTTGCCTGTGTGAGCGTGTGCGCACGTGTGCGCGAGTGTGTGGCAGTGTGAGCGCGTGCGCGTGCGTGAGAATGTGTGCCAGTGTGAGTGTGCATGCGTGCGAGAGTGCGTGCCAGTGTGAGCGTGTGCGCGCGCGTGTGTGCCAGAGTGAGCGTGTGTGCACGGGAGAGTTTGTGCCAGTGTGAGCGTGTGCGCACGTGAGAGTGTGTGCCAGTGTGAGCGTGTGCACGCGCCAGAGTGTCTGCCAGTGTGAGCGTGTGCGCATGCCAGAGTGTGTTCCAGTGTGAGCATGTGCGCGTGCGAGAGTGGGTGCCAGTGTGAGCGTGTGCGCGGGCGAGAGTGTGTGCCAGTGTGAGCGTGTGCGTGTGCCAGAGTGTGTGCCAGTGTGAGCGTGTGCACGCGCCAGAGTGTCGGCCAGTGTGAGCGTGTGCGCGTGCCAGAGTGTGTGCCAGTGTGAGCGAGTGCGCTGGCAAGAGTGTGTGTCAGTGTGAGCGTGTGCGCGTGCGAGAGTATGTGCTAGTGTGAGCGTGTGCAAGTGCAAGAGTCTGTGCCAGTGTGAGCGTGTGCGCGTGCGAGAGTGTGTGCCAGTCTGAGCGTGTGCGCTGGCGAGGGTGTGTGCCAGTCTGAGCGTTTGCGCATGCGAGTGTGTGTGCCAGTGTGAGCGTGTGCGCTGGCGAGAGTGTGTGTCAGTATGAGCGTGTGCACGCGCGAGAGTGTGTGCTAGTGTGAGTGTGTGCGCGTGCCAGAGTGTGTGCTAGTGTGAGCATGTGCGCGTGCCAGAGTTTGTGCCAGTCTGAGCGTTTGCGCATGCGAGAGTGTGTGCCAGTGTGAGAGTGTGCGCTGGCGAGAGTGTGTGTCATTGTGAGCGTGTGCACGCGCGAGCATGTGTGCCAGTGTGTGCGTGTGCACGCGCAAGAGTGTGTGCTAGTGTGAGCGTGTGCGCGTGCCAGAGTGTGTGCCAGTCTGAGCGTTTGCGCATGCGAGAGTGTGTGCCAGTGTGAGCGAGTGCGCTGGCAAGAGTGTGTGTCAGTGTGAGCGTGTGCGCGTGCGAGAGTATGTGCTAGTGTGAGCGTGTGCAAGTGCAAGAGTCTGTGCCAGTGTGAGCGTGTGCGCGTGCGAGAGTGTGTGTCAGTGTGAGCGTGTGCGCGGCCGAGAGTATGTGCTAGTGTGAGCGTGTGCAAGCGCAAGAGTGTGTGCCAGTGTGAGCGTGTGCGCGCGCGAAAGTTTGTGCCAGTGTGAGCGCAGGTGCGAGTGTGTGTGAGCGTGTGCGCGAGCGAGAGTGTGTGCCAGTGTGAGCGTGTCTGTGTGCCTGTGTGAGGACGCGCGCACGCGCGGGTGTGTGCCAGTGTGAGCGCGTGCGTGCGCGAGAGTGTGCCAGTGTGAGCGTGGCGCACGTGGGAGTGTGCCAGTGTGAGCGTGTGCACGCGCGAGTGTGTGTGCCAGTGTGAGCATGTGCGCCCGAGAGTGTGTGAGCGTGAGCATGTGCGCGCGAGAGTGTGTGCCAGTGTGAGCGTTTGCGCATGCGAGAGTGTGTGCCAGTGTGAGCGTGTGCGCGCGTGAGGGTGTGCCAGTGTGAGCGGGACGCGCGTGAGAGTGTGCCAGTGTGAGCATGTGCGCGCACGAGAGTGTGCCAGTGTGAGCGTGTGCACGCGCGAAAGTTTGTGCCAGTGTGAGCGCGTGTGCAAGTGTGTGCCAATGTGAGCGTGTGCACGCACGAGAGTGTGTGCCAGTGTGAGCGCGTGCGCGCGAGAGTGTGTGCCAGTGTGAGCACGTGCGCACGAGAGTGTGTGCCAGTGTGAGCGTGTGCGCGCGCAAGTGTGTGTGCCAGTGTGAGCGCGTGCGCGAGAGTGTGTGCCAGTGTGAGTGTGTGCATGCGAGAGTGTGTGCCAGTGTGAGCGCGCGCGCGCGAGAGTGTGTGTGCCAGTGTGAGCATGTGTGCGCTCGGGTTTGTGCCAGTGCAAGTGTGTGCGCGCGCGAGAGTGTGTGCCAGTGTGAGCACGCGTGCGCGAGAGTGTGTGCCAGTGTGTGTGTGCACGTGCGAGAGTGTGTACCAGTGTGAGCGCGCGCGCGCGAAAGTGTGTGCCAGCGTGAGCGTGTGCGCATGCGAGAGTTTGTGCCAGTGTGAGTGTGTGCGTGCGCGAGAGTGTGTGCCAGTGTGAGCGTGTGCGCGCGCGAGAGTGTGCGCGAGTGTGAGCGTGTGCGCGCGCGAGAGTGTGTGCCAGTGTGAGCGTGTGCGCGCGCGAGAGTGTGTGCCAGTGTAAGCGTGTGCGCGCGCGAGAGACTGTGCCAGTGTGAGCGTGTGCGCGCGCGAGAGTGTGTGCCAGTGTGAGCACGTGCGCGCGCGAGACTGTGTGCCAGTGTGACCGCGCGCATGAGTGTCTGTGCCAGTGTGAGTGTGTGCGCGCGCGAGAGTGTGTGCCAGTGTGAGCGCGCGTACGCGAGAGTGTGTGACAGTGTGTGTGTGCGCGTGCGAGTGTGTGCCAGTGTGAGCGCGCGCGCGAGAGTGTGTGCGCCAGTGTGAGCATGTGCGCGCGCGTGTTTGTGCCAGTGTAAGTGTGTGCGCACGCGAGAGTGTGTGCCAGTGTGAGCGTGTGCGTGCGCGAGAGTGTGTGCCAGTGTGAGCGTGTGCGCGCGCGAGAGTGTGTGCCAGTGTGAGCACGTGCGCGCGCGAGAGTGTGTGCCAGTGTGAGCGTGTGCGTGTGTGCGGGTGTGTGCCAGTGTGACCGCGCGCTTTAGAGTGTTTGCCAGTGTGTGCGCGCGTGCGAATCTGTGCCAGAGTGAGCGTGTGCACGCGAGAGAGTGTGTGCCAGTGTGAGCACACGCGCACGCAGGAGTGTGCCAGTGTGAACGTGTGCGCGTGCGAGAATGTGTGCCAGTGTGAGCATGTGCGCGCACGAGATTGCGTGCCAGTGTGAGCGTGTGCGCGCGAGTGTTTGCCTGTGTGAGCGTGTGCGCGCGTGTGTGCCAATGTGAGCGTGTGCGCGTGCATGAGAGTGTGTGCCACTGTGAGTGTGTGCACGCGTGAGAGTGTGTACCAGTGTGAGCGCGTGCGCGCGAGAGTGTGTGCCAGTGTGAGCGCGTGCGCGCGAGAGTGTGTGCCAGTGTGAGCGCGTGCGCGCGAGAGTGTGTGCCAGTGTGAGCGCGCGTGCGAATCTGTGCCAGAGTGAGCTTGTGCGCGTGAGAGAGTGTGTACCAGTGTGAGCACACCCGCGCGCAGGATTGTGCCTGTGAGAGCATGTGCGCGTGCGAGAGTGTGTGTGAACATGTGTTCTGAGCGTTTGCGCATGCGAGAGTGTGTGTCAGTGTGAGCATGTGCGCGCGCGAGAGTGTGTGTCAGTGAGCATGTGCGCGCGCGAGAGTGTGTGTCAGTGTGAGCGTGTGCGCGCGCGAGAGTGTGTGCTAGTGTGTGTGTGCGCGTGCCAGAGTGTGTGCTAGTGTGAGCATTTGCGCGTGCCAGAGTGTGTGCCAGTCTGAGCGTTTGCGCATGTGAGTGCGTGTCAGTGTGAGCGCATGCCAGAGTGTGTGCCAGTCTGAGCGTGTGCGCGTGCCAGAGTGTGCGCCAGTGTGAGCATGTGCGCGCACAACAGTGTGTGCCAGTGTGAGCATGTGCACGCGTGAGAGTGTGTTCCAGTGTGAGCGTGCGCGCGTGCCAGAGTGTGTGTCAGTGTGAGCGTGTGCGCGGGCAAGAGTGTGTGCCAGTGTGAGCATGTGTGCGCGCGGGTGTGTGTGCCAGTGTGAGCGTGTGCGCGAGTGTGTGCCAGTGTGTGTCTGCGCGCGAGAGTGTGTGCCAGTGTGAGCATGTGCGCGCGCGAGTGCGTGTGCCAGTGTGAGCACGCGCGCATGCGCGATTGTGCGCGGGCGAAAGTTTGTGCCAGTGTGAGCGTGTGCGCGTGCCAGAGTGTGTGTGAGCGTGCGCGTGCCAGAGTGTGTGTGAGCGTGTGCGTGCGCGAGAGTGTGCGCCAGTGTGAGCATGTGCGCGCACAACAGTATGTGCCAGTGTGAGCGTGGACGCGCGCGATAGTGTGTGTCAGTGTGAGCGTGTGCACGCGCGAGAGTGTGTGCCAGTGTGAGCGTGTGCGCGTGCCAGAGTTTGTGCCAGTCTGAGCGTGTGCGGGTGCCAGAGTGTGTGCCATTCTGAGCGTGTGCGCGCGTGAGAGTGTGTGCCAGTGTGAGCGCGCGCGCGAGAGTGTGTGCGCCAGTGTGAGCATGTGCGCGCGCGTGTTTGTGCCAGTGTAAGTGTGTGCGCACGCGAGAGTGTGTGCCAGTGTGAGCGTGTGCGTGCGCGAGAGTGTGTGCCAGTGTGAGCGTGTGCGCGCGCGAGAGTGTGTGCCAGTGTGAGCACGTGCGCGCGCGAGAGTGTGTGCCAGTGTGAGCGTGTGCGAGTGTGTGCCAGTGTGACCGCGCGCTTTAGAGTGTTTGCCAGTGTGTGCGCGCGTGCGAATCTGTGCCAGAGTGAGCGTGTGCACGCGAGAGAGTGTGTGCCAGTGTGAGCACACGCGCACGCAGGAGTGTGCCAGTGTGAATGTGTGCGCGTGCGAGAATGTGTGCCAGTGTGAGCATGTGCGCGCACGAGATTGCGTGCCAGTGTGAGCGTGTGCGCGCGAGTGTTTGCCTGTGTGAGCGTGTGCGCGAGTGTGTGCCAATGTGAGCGTGTGCGCGTGCATGAGAGTGTGTGCCACTGTGAGTGTGTGCACGCGTGAGAGTGTGTACCAGTGTGAGCGCGTGCGCGCGAGAGTGTGTGCCAGTGTGAGCGCGTGCGCGCGAGAGTGTGTGCCAGTGTGAGCGCGTGCGCGCGAGAGTGTGTGCAAGTGTGAGCGCGCGTGCGAATCTGTGCCAGAGTGAGCTTGTGCGCGTGAGAGAGTGTGTACCAGTGTGAGCACACCCGCGCGCAGGATTGTGCCTGTGAGAGCATGTGCGCGTGCGAGAGTGTGTGTGAACATGTGTTCTGAGCGTTTGCGCATGCGAGAGTGTGTGTCAGTGTGAGCATGTGCGCGCGCGAGAGTGTGTGTCAGTGTGAGCATGTGCGCGCGCGAGAGTGTGTGTCAGTGTGAGCGTGTGCGCGCGCGAGATTGTGTGCTAGTGTGAGCGTGTGCGCGCGCGAGAGTGTGTGCCAGTCTGAGCGTGTGCGCTGGCGAGGGTGTGTGCCAGTCTGAGCGTTTGCGCATGCGAGTGTGTGTGCCAGTGTGAGCGTGTGCGCTGGCGAGAGTGTGTGTCAGTATGAGCGTGTGCACGCGCGAGAGTGTGTGCTAGTGTGAGTGTGTGCGCGTGCCAGAGTGTGTGCTAGTGTGAGCATGTGCGCGTGCCAGAGTTTGTGCCAGTCTGAGCGTTTGCGCATGCGAGAGTGTGTGCCAGTGTGAGAGTGTGCGCTGGCGAGAGTGTGTGTCATTGTGAGCGTGTGCACGCGCGAGCATGTGTGCCAGTGTGTGCGTGTGCACGCGCAAGAGTGTGTGCTAGTGTGAGCGTGTGCGCGTGCCAGAGTGTGTGCCAGTCTGAGCGTTTGCGCATGCGAGAGTGTGTGCCAGTGTGAGCGAGTGCGCTGGCAAGAGTGTGTGTCAGTGTGAGCGTGTGCGCGTGCGAGAGTATGTGCTAGTGTGAGCGTGTGCAAGTGCAAGAGTCTGTGCCAGTGTGAGCGTGTGCGCGTGCGAGAGTGTGTGTCAGTGTGAGCGTGTGCGCGGCCGAGAGTATGTGCTAGTGTGAGCGTCTGCAAGCGCAAGAGTGTGTGCCAGTGTGAGCGTGTGCGCGCGCGAAAGTTTGTGCCAGTGTGAGCGCAGGTGCGAGTGTGTGTGAGCGTGTGCGCGAGCGAGAGTGTGTGCCAGTGTGAGCGTGTCTGTGTGCCTGTGTGAGGACGCGCGCACGCGCGGGTGTGTGCCAGTGTGAGCGCGTGCGTGCGCGAGAGTGTGCCAGTGTGAGCGTGGCGCACGTGGGAGTGTGCCAGTGTGAGCGTGTGCACGCGCGAGTGTGTGTGCCAGTGTGAGCATGTGCGCCCGAGAGTGTGTGAGCGTGAGCATGTGCGCGCGAGAGTGTGTGCCAGTGTGAGCGTTTGCGCATGCGAGAGTGTGTGCCAGTGTGAGCGTGTGCGCGCGTGAGGGTGTGCCAGTGTGAGCGGGACGCGCGTGAGAGTGTGCCAGTGTGAGCATGTGCGCGCACGAGAGTGTGCCAGTGTGAGCGTGTGCACGCGCGAAAGTTTGTGCCAGTGTGAGCGCGTGTGCAAGTGTGTGCCAATGTGAGCGTGTGCACGCACGAGAGTGTGTGCCAGTGTGAGCGCGTGCGCGCGAGAGTGTGTGCCAGTGTGAGCACGTGCGCACGAGAGTGTGTGCCAGTGTGAGCGTGTGCGCGCGCAAGTGTGTGTGCCAGTGTGAGCGCGTGCGCGAGAGTGTGTGCCAGTGTGAGTGTGTGCATGCGAGAGTGTGTGCCAGTGTGAGCGCGCGCGAGAGTGTGTGTGCCAGTGTGAGCATGTGTGCGCTCGGGTTTGTGCCAGTGCAAGTGTGTGCGCGCGCGAGAGTGTGTGCCAGTGTGAGCACGCGTGCGCGAGAGTGTTTGCCAGTGTGTGTGTGCACGTGCGAGAGTGTGTACCAGTGTGAGCGCGCGCGCGCGAAAGTGTGTGCCAGCGTGAGCGTGTGCGCATGCGAGAGTTTGTGCCAGTGTGAGTGTGTGCGTGCGCGAGAGTGTGTGCCAGTGTGAGCGTGTGCGCGCGCGAGAGTGTGCGCGAGTGTGAGCGTGTGCGCGCGCGAGAGTGTGTGCCAGTGTGAGCGTGTGCGCGCGCGAGAGTGTGTGCCAGTGTAAGCGTGTGCGCGCGCGAGAGACTGTGCCAGTGTGAGCGTGTGCGCGCGCGAGAGTGTGTGCCAGTGTGAGCACGTGCGCGCGCGAGACTGTGTGCCAGTGTGACCGCGCGCGAGAGTCTGTGCCAGTGTGAGTGTGTGCGCGCGCGAGAGTGTGTGCCAGTGTGAGCGCGCGTGCGCGAGAGTGTGTGACAGTGTGTGTGTGCGCGTGCGAGTGTGTGCCAGTGTGAGCGCGCGCGCGAGAGTGTGTGCGCCAGTGTGAGCATGTGCGCGCGCGTGTTTGTGCCAGTGTAAGTGTGTGCGCACGCGAGAGTGTGTGCCAGTGTGAGCGTGTGCGTGCGCGAGAGTGTGTGCCAGTGTGAGCGTGTGCGCGCGCGAGAGTGTGTGCCAGTGTGAGCACGTGCGCGCGCGAGAGTGTGTGCCAGTGTGAGCGTGTGCGTGTGTGCGGGTGTGTGCCAGTGTGACCGCGCGCTTTAGAGTGTTTGCCAGTGTGTGCGCGCGTGCGAATCTGTGCCAGAGTGAGCGTGTGCACGCGAGAGAGTGTGTGCCAGTGTGAGCACACGCGCACGCAGGAGTGTGCCAGTGTGAACGTGTGCGCGTGCGAGAATGTGTGCCAGTGTGAGCATGTGCGCGCACGAGATTGCGTGCCAGTGTGAGCGTGTGCGCGCGAGTGTTTGCCTGTGTGAGCGTGTGCGCGCGTGTGTGCCAATGTGAGCGTGTGCGCGTGCATGAGAGTGTGTGCCACTGTGAGTGTGTGCACGCGTGAGAGTGTGTACCAGTGTGAGCGCGTGCGCGCGAGAGTGTGTGCCAGTGTGAGCGCGTGCGCGCGAGAGTGTGTGCCAGTGTGAGCGCGTGCGCGCGAGAGTGTGTGCCAGTGTGAGCGCGCGTGCGAATCTGTGCCAGAGTGAGCTTGTGCGCGTGAGAGAGTGTGTACCAGTGTGAGCACACCCGCGCGCAGGATTGTGCCTGTGAGAGCATGTGCGCGTGCGAGAGTGTGTGTGAACATGTGTTCTGAGCGTTTGCGCATGCGAGAGTGTGTGTCAGTGTGAGCATGTGCGCGCGCGAGAGTGTGTGTCAGTGTGAGCGTGTGCACGCGCGAGAGTGTGTGTCAGTGAGCATGTGCGCGCGCGAGAGTGTGTGTCAGTGTGAGCGTGTGCGCGCGCGAGAGTGTGTGTCAGTGAGCATGTGCGCGCGCGAGAGTGTGTGTCAGTGAGCATGTGCGCGCGCGAGAGTGTGTGTCAGTGTGAGCGTGTGCGCGCGCGAGAGTGTGTGCTAGTGTGTGTGTGCGCGTGCCAGAGTGTGTGCTAGTGTGAGCATTTGCGCGTGCCAGAGTGTGTGCCAGTCTGAGCGTTTGCGCATGTGAGTGCGTGTCAGTGTGAGCGCATGCCAGAGTGTGTGCCAGTCTGAGCGTGTGCGCGTGCCAGAGTGTGCGCCAGTGTGAGCATGTGCGCGCACAACAGTGTGTGCCAGTGTGAGCATGTGCACGCGTGAGAGTGTGTTCCAGTGTGAGCGTGCGCGCGTGCCAGAGTGTGTGTCAGTGTGAGCGTGTGCGCGGGCAAGAGTGTGTGCCAGTGTGAGCATGTGTGCGCGCGGGAGTGTGTGCCAGTGTGAGCGTGTGCGCGAGTGTGTGCCAGTGTGTGTCTGCGCGCGAGAGTGTGTGCCAGTGTGAGCGTGTGCGCGCGCGAGTGCGTGTGCCAGTGTGAGCACGCGCGCATGCGCGATTGTGCGCGGGCGAAAGTTTGTGCCAGTGTGAGCGTGTGCGCGTGCCAGAGTGTGTGTGAGCGTGCGCGTGCCAGAGTGTGTGTGAGCGTGTGCGTGCGCGAGAGTGTGCGCCAGTGTGAGCATGTGCGCGCACAACAGTATGTGCCAGTGTGAGCGTGGACGCGCGCGATAGTGTGTGTCAGTGTGAGCGTGTGCACGCGCGAGAGTGTGTGCCAGTGTGAGCGTGTGCGCGTGCCAGAGTTTGTGCCAGTCTGAGCGTGTGCGGGTGCCAGAGTGTGTGCCATTCTGAGCGTGTGCGCGCGTGAGAGTGTGTGCCAGTGTGAGCGCGCGCGCGAGAGTGTGTGCGCCAGTGTGAGCATGTGCGCGCGCGTGTTTGTGCCAGTGTAAGTGTGTGCGCACGCGAGAGTGTGTGCCAGTGTGAGCGTGTGCGTGCGCGAGAGTGTGTGCCAGTGTGAGCGTGTGCGCGCGCGAGAGTGTGTGCCAGTGTGAGCACGTGCGCGCGCGAGAGTGTGTGCCAGTGTGAGCGTGTGCGAGTGTGTGCCAGTGTGACCGCGCGCTTTAGAGTGTTTGCCAGTGTGTGCGCGCGTGCGAATCTGTGCCAGAGTGAGCGTGTGCACGCGAGAGAGTGTGTGCCAGTGTGAGCACACGCGCACGCAGGAGTGTGCCAGTGTGAATGTGTGCGCGTGCGAGAATGTGTGCCAGTGTGAGCATGTGCGCGCACGAGATTGCGTGCCAGTGTGAGCGTGTGCGCGCGAGTGTTTGCCTGTGTGAGCGTGTGCGCGAGTGTGTGCCAATGTGAGCGTGTGCGCGTGCATGAGAGTGTGTGCCACTGTGAGTGTGTGCACGCGTGAGAGTGTGTACCAGTGTGAGCGCGTGCGCGCGAGAGTGTGTGCCAGTGTGAGCGCGTGCGCGCGAGAGTGTGTGCCAGTGTGAGCGCGTGCGCGCGAGAGTGTGTGCCAGTGTGAGCGCGCGTGCGAATCTGTGCCAGAGTGAGCTTGTGCGCGTGAGAGAGTGTGTACCAGTGTGAGCACACCCGCGCGCAGGATTGTGCCTGTGAGAGCATGTGCGCGTGCGAGAGTGTGTGTGAACATGTGTTCTGAGCGTTTGCGCATGCGAGAGTGTGTGTCAGTGTGAGCATGTGCGCGCGCGAGAGTGTGTGTCAGTGTGAGCATGTGCGCGCGCGAGAGTGTGTGTCAGTGTGAGCGTGTGCGCGCGCGAGAGTGTGTGCTAGTGTGAGTGTGTGCGCGTGCCAGAGTGTGTGCTAGTGTGAGCATTTGCGCGTGCCAGAGTGTGTGCCAGTCTGAGCGTTTGCGCATGTGAGTGTGTGTCAGTGTGAGCGCGTGCCAGAGTGTGTGCCAGTCTGAGCGTGTGCGCGTGCCAGAGTGTGCGCCAGTGTGAGCATGTGCGCGCACAACAGTGTGTGCCAGTGTGAGCATGTGCACGCGTGAGAGTGTGTTCCAGTGTGAGCGTGCGCGCGTGCCAGAGTGTGTGTCAGTGTGAGCGTGTGCGCGGGCAAGAGTGTGAGCATGTGTGCGCGCGGGAGTGTGTGCCAGTGTGAGCGTGTGCGCGAGTGTGTGTCTGCGCGTGAGAGTGTGTGCCAGTGTGAGCGTGTGCGCGCGCGAGTGCGTGTGCCAGTGTGAGCACGCGCGCATGCGCGATTGTGCGCGGGCGAAAGTTTGTGCCAGTGTGAGCGTGTGCGCGTGCCAGAGTGTGTGTGAGCGTGCGCGTGCCAGAGTGTGTGTGAGCATGCGCGTGCCAGAGTGTGTGTGACGTGTGCGTGCGCGAGAGTGTGCGCCAGTGTGAGCATGTGCGCGCACAACAGTATGTGCCAGTGTGAGCGTGGACGCGCGCGATAGTGTGTGTCAGTGTGAGCGTGTGCACGCGCGAGAGTGTGTGCCAGTGTGAGCGTGTGCGCGTGCCAGAGTTTGTGCCAGTCTGAGCGTGTGCGGGTGCCAGAGTGTGTGCCATTCTGAGCGTGTGCGCGCGTGAGAGTGTGTGCCAGTGTGAGCGCGTGCGCGCGTGAAGGTGTGTGCCAGTGTGAGCACGTGCGCGTAAGAGTGTGTGCCAGTGTGAGCGCGCGCACGAATCTGTGCCAGTGTGAGCATGTGCATACACGTGTGTGTGCCAGTGTGAGCATGTGCGTGCGCGACAGTGCATGCCAGTGTGAGCGTGTGCGCGCGACAGTGTTTGCCTGTGTGAGCGTGTGCGCACGTGTGCGCGAGTGTGTGGCAGTGTGAGCGCGTGCGCGTGCGTGAGAATGTGTGCCAGTGTGAGTGTGCATGCGTGCGAGAGTGCGTGCCAGTGTGAGCGTGTGCGCGCGCGTGTGTGCCAGAGTGAGCGTGTGTGCACGGGAGAGTTTGTGCCAGTGTGAGCGTGTGCGCACGTGAGAGTGTGTGCCAGTGTGAGCGTGTGCACGCGCCAGAGTGTCTGCCAGTGTGAGCGTGTGCGCGTGCCAGAGTGTGTTCCAGTGTGAGCATGTGCGCGTGCGAGAGTGGGTGCCAGTGTGAGCGTGTGCGCGGGCGAGAGTGTGTGCCAGTGTGAGCGTGTGCGTGTGCCAGAGTGTGTGCCAGTGTGAGCGTGTGCACGCGCCAGAGTGTCGGCCAGTGTGAGCGTGTGCGCGTGCCAGAGTGTGTCCCAGTGTGAGCGTGTGCCGAAAGTTTGTGCCAGTGTGAGCGCGGGTGCGAGTGTGAGCGTGTGCGCAGGCGAGAGTGTGTGCCAGTGTGAGCGTGTGCGTGTGCACGAGTGTGTGCCAGTGTGAGCGTGTGTGCTTGCGAGAGTGTGCCAGTTTGAGCGGGGCATGCCTGAGAGTGTGCCAGTGTGAGCGTGTGCGTGCGCGAGAGTGTGTGCCAGTGTGAGCGTGTGCGCCCGAGAGAGTGTGCCAGTTTGAGCGGGGCACGCGTGAGAGTGTGCCAGTGTGAGCGTGTGCGCGCGCGAGAGTGTGTGCCAGTGTGAGCGTGTGCGCCCGAGAGCGTGTGCCAGTGTGAGCGTGTGCGCCCGAGAGTGTGTGACAGTGTGAGCGTGTGCACCCGAGAGTGTGTGCCAGTGTGAGCGGGGCGCGCGTGAGAGTGTGTGCCAGTGTGAGCGGGGCGCGTGTGAGAGTGTGCCAGTGTGTGCGCACAAGAGTGTGCCAGTGTGAGCGCGTGCGCGCGCAACCGTTTGTGCCAGTGTGAGCGCGTGCGCGCGCGAGTGTGTGCCAGTGTGAGCGTGAGCGAGAGTGTGTATCCCTGCGAGAGTGTGTGCCTGTGTGAGGATGCGCGCACGTGCGGGTGAGTGCCAGTGTGAGCGCGTGCGCACGAGAGAGTGTGCCAGAGTGAGCGGGGCACGCGTGAGAGTGTGCCAGTGTGAGTGTGTGCGTGCGTGAGAGTGTGTGCCAGTGTGAGCGTGTGCGCACGAGAGAGTGCCAGAGTGAGCGTGTGCTCACGCGAAAGTATGTGCCAGTGTGAGCGTGTGCGCCCGAGAGTGTGTGCCAGTGTGAGCGGGGCGCGCTTGAGAGTGTGCCAGTGTGAGCGGGGCGCGCGCGAGAGTGTGTGCCAGTGTGAGCGTGTGCGCGCGCGTGTGCCAGAGTGAGCGTGTGCGCACGCGAGAGTGTGCCAGTGTGAGCGCGTGCGCGCGCGAGTATGAGCCAGTGTGAGCGCGTGCGCGCGCGAGTGTGTGCCAGTGTGAGCGTGTGCGCGCACGATAGTGTGTGCGTATGCGCGGGCCAGTGTGTGCCAGTGTGAGCATGTGCGCGTGCCAGAGTGTCTGCCTGTGTGAGCGTGCGCGCGCGAGAGTGTGTGCCAGTGTGAGAGTGTGCACGCGCCAGAGTGTCTGCCAGTGTGAGCGTGTGCGCGTGCCAGAGTGTGTTCCAGTGTGAGCGTGTGCGCGTGCGAGAGTGTGTGTCAGTGTGAGCGTGTGCACGGGCGAGAGTGTGTGCTAGTGTGAGCGTGTGCACGTGCAAGGGTGTGTGCCAGTGTCTGTCAGTGTGAACGTGTGCGCGCGCGAAGGTTTGTGCCAGTGTGAGCGCGGGTGCGAGAGTGTGCCAATGCGAGCGTGTGCGCGAGCGAGAGTGTGTGCCAGTGTGAGCGTGTGTGCGCGCAAGTGTGTGCCAATGTGAGTGTGTGCGCGTGCGAGAGTGTGTGCCAGTGTGAGCGTGTGCGCGCGAGAGTGTGTGCCAGTGTGAGCGTGTGCGCGTGAGAGTGTGTGCCAGTGTGAGCGTGTGCCCGCGAATGTGTGCCAGTGTGAGTGTGTGCGCGTGCGAGTGTGTGTCAGCGTGAGCGTGCGCGCGCGTGTGTCAGTGTGAGCATGTGCGCGCGCGAGTCTGTGTGCCAGTGTGACCGTGTGCACGTGAGAGTGTGTGCCCGTGTGTGCCTGTGCGAGAGTATGTGCCAGTGTGAGCGTGCGCGCGAGAGTGAGTGCCACTGTGAGCACACGCGGCGCAGGAGTGTGCCAGTGTGAACGTGTGCACCCGAGAGTGTGTGCCAGTGTGAGCGTGTGTGCGCGTGAGAGTGTGTGCCAGTGTGAGCGCGTGCGCGACTCTGTGCCAGTGTGAGCATGTGCGCGAGAGAGTTTGTGCCAGTGTGAGCGCGGGAGTGTGTGCCAGTGTGAGCGTGTGCGTGCGCGACAGTGTGCGCCAGTGTGAGCGTGTGCGCGCGCGAGAGTGTGTGCCAGTGTGAGCATGTGCACGTGCCAGAGTGTGTGCCAGTGTGAGCGTGAGCGCGTGCCAGAGTGTGTGTCAGTGTGAGCGTGTGCGCGTGCCAGAGTGTGTGTCAGTGTGAGCGTGTGCGCGCGCAAGAGTGTGTGCCAGTGTGAGCATCTGTGCGCGCGGGAGTGTCTGTCAGTGTGAGCGTGTGCGCGCGCGATAGTTTGTGCCAGTGTGAGCGCGGGTGCGAGTGTGTGCTAGTGTGAGTGTGTGCACGCGGGAGTGTCTGTCAGTTTGAGCGTGTGCGCGCGCGAGAGTGTGTGCCAGTGAGAGCGTGTGCGCGAGCGAGAGTGTGTGCCAGTGTGAGCGTGTGTGCGTGCAAGAGTGTGTGCCAGTGTGAGGATGCGCGCACGCGCAAGTTTGTGCCAGTGTGAGCGCGTGCGCGCGAGACGGTGTGCCAGTGTGAGCAGGGCACACGTGAGAGTGTGCCAGTGTGAGCGGGGCACGCGTGAGAGTGTGCCAGTGTGAGCGGGGCACGCGTGAGAGTGTGCCAGTGTGAGCGTGTGTGCGTGCGAGAGTGTGTGCTAGTGTGAGCGTGTGTGCGTGCGAGAGTGTGTGCCAGAGTGAGCACATGCGCGCGAGAGAGTGTGCCAGTGTGAGCGGGGCATGCGTGAGAGTGTGCCAGTGTGAGCGTGTGCGTGCACGAGAGTGTGTGCCTGTGTGAGCGTGTGCGCCCGAGAGTGTGTGCCAGTGTGAGCGTGTGCGCCCGAGAGTGTGTGCCAGTGTGAGCGGGGCGCGCGAGTGTGCCAGTGTGAGCGTGTGCGCGCACGAGAGTGTGCCAGTGTGAGCGCGCGAGAGTGTGTGCCAGTGTGAGCGGGGCACGCGTGAGAGTGTGCCAGTGTGAGCGTGTGCCTGCACGAGAGTGTGTGCCAGTGTGAGCGTGTGCGCCCGAGAGTGTGTGCCAGTGTGAGCGTGTGCGCCCGAGAGTGTGTGCCAGTGTGAGCGGGGCGCGCGTGAGTGTGTGCCAGTGTGAGCATGTGCGCGCACGAGAGTGTGCCAGTGTGAGCGCGTGCGCAAGTGTGTGCCAAAGTGAGCGCGTGCACGCGCGAGAGTGTGTGCCAGTGTGAGTGTGTGCGCGCGACAGTGTGTCCCAGTGTGAGCGTGTGCGCGCGCAAGTGTGTGTGCCAGTGTGAGCGCGTGCGTGCGAGTGTGTGCCAGTGTGAGCGCGTGCGCGAATCTGTACCAGTGTGTGCGCGAGTGCGTGCCAGTGTGAGAGCGCGCGCACGTGGGAGTATGTGCCAGTGTGCACGTGCGAGAGTATGTGCCTGTGTGAGTGTGTGCATGCGAGAGTGTGTGCATGCGAGAGTGTGTGCCAGTGTGAGCGGGGCACGCGTGAGAGTGTGCCAGTGTGAGCGTGTGTGCGTGCGAGAGTGTGTGCTAGTGTGAGCGTGTGTGCGTGCGAGAGTGTGTGCCAGTGTGAGCACATGCGCGCGAGAGAGTGTGCCAGTGTGAGCGGGGCATGCGTGAGAGTGTGCCAGTGTGAGCGTGTGCGTGCACGAGAGTGTGTGCCAGTGTGAGCGTGTGCGCCCGAGAGTGTGTGCCAGTGTGAGCGTGTGCGCCCGAGAGTGTGTGCCAGTGTGAGCGGGGCGCGCGTGAGTGTGCCAGTGTGAGCGTGTGCGCCCGAGAGTGTGTGCCAGTGTGAGCGGGGCGCGCGTGAGTGTGCCAGTGTGAGCGTGTGAGCGCGCACGAGAGTGTGCCAGTGTGAGCGCGCGAGAGTGTGTGCCAGTGTGAGCGGGGCACGCGTGAGAGTGTGCCAGTGTGAGCGTTTGCCTGCACGAGAGTGTGTGCCAGTGTGAGCGTGTGCGCCCGACAGTGTGTGCCAGTGTGAGCGGGGCGCGCGTGAGAGTGTGCCAGTGTGAGCATGTGCGCGCACGAGAGTGTGCCAGTGTGAGCGCGTGCGCAAGTGTGTGCCAAAGTGAGCGCGTGCACGCGCGAGAGTGTGTGCCAGTGTGAGTGTGTGCGCGCGACAGTGTGTCCCAGTGTGAGCGTGTGCGCGCGCAAGTGTGTGTGCCAGTGTGAGCGCGTGCGTGCGAGTGTGTGCCAGTGTGAGCGCGTGCGCGAATCTGTACCAGTGTGTGCGCGAGTGCGTGCCAGTGTGAGAGCGCGCGCACGTGGAAGTATGTGCCAGTGTGAGCGCGCGCGAGTGTGTGCCAGTGTGAGCGCGCGCGAGTGTGTGCCAGTGTGAGCGTGTGCGCGCAAGAGTGTGGGCCAGTGTGAGCGCGTGTGCGCAAGAGTGTGTGCCAGTGTGAGCGCGCGCGAGTGTGTGCCAGTGTGAGCGTGTGCACGCAAGAGTGTGGGCCAGTGTGAGCGCGTGTGCGCAAGAGTGTGGGCCAGTGTGAGCGCGCGCGAGTGTGTGCCAGTGTGAGCGTGTGCGCGCAAGAGTGTGGGCCAGTGTGAGCGCGTGTGCGCAAGAGTGTGTGCCAGTGTGAGCATGTGCGCGCACGATAGTGTGCCAGTGTGAGCGCGTGCGCAAGTGTGTGCCAATGTGAGCGCGTGCACGCGCGAGAGTGTGTGCCAGTGTGAGTGTGTGCGCGCGACAGTGTGTCCCAGTGTGAGCGTGTGCGCGCGCAAGTGTGTGTGCCAGTGTGAGCGCGTGCGTGCGAGTGTGTGCCAGTGTGAGCGCGTGCGTGCGAGTGTGTGCCAGTGTGAGCGCGTGCGCGAATCTGTACCAGTGTGTGCGCGAGTGTGTGCCAGTGTGAGAGCGCGCGCACGTGGGAGTATGTGCCAGTGTGCATGTGCGAGAGTATGTGCCTGTGTGAGTGTGTGCATGCGAGAGTGTGTGCCAGTGTGAGCATGTGCACGCAAGAGTGTGGGCCAGTGTGAGCGCGCGCGAGTGTGTGCTAGTGTGAGCGCGTGCGCGCAAGAGTGTGTGCCAGTGTGAGCGCGCGCGAGTGTGTGCTAGTGTGAGCGCGTGCGCGCAAGAGTGGGTGCCAGTGTGAGCGCGCGCGAGTGTGTGCTAGTGTGAGCGCGTGCGCGCAAGAGTGTGTCCCAGTGTGAGCGTGTGCACGCGCGAAAGTTTGTGCCAGTGTGAGCGCGGGTGCGAGTGTGAGCGTGTGCGTGCGAGTGTGTGCCAGTGTGAGCGCGTGCGCGAATCTGTACCAGTGTGTGCGCGAGTGTGTGCCAGTGTGAGAGCGCGCGCACGTGGGAGTATGTGCCAGTGTGCACGTGCGAGAGTATGTGCCTGTGTGAGTGTGTGCATGCGAGAGTGTGTGCCAGTGCGAGCGTGTGCACGCAAGAGTGTGTGCCAGTGTGAGCGTGCGCGAGTGTGTGCTAGTGTGAGCGCATGCGCGCAAGAGTGTGTGCCAGTGCGAGCATGTGCACGCAAGAGTGTGTGCCAGTGTGAGCGCGCGCGAGTGTGTGCTAGTGTGAGCGCGTGCGCGCAAGAGTGTGGGCCAGTGTGAGCGCGCGCGCGAATCTGTGCCAGTGTGAGCGTGTGCGCGCAAGAGTGTGTGCTAGTGTGAGCGCGTGTGCGCAAGAGTGTGTGCCAGTGTGAGCGCGTGCACGGAAGAGTGTGTGCCAGTGTGAGCGTGCGCGCGCAAGAGTGTGTGCCAGTGTGAGCGCGCGCGTGAATCTGTGCCAGTGTGAGCGTGTGCGCGCAAGAGTGTGTGCCACTGTGAGCGTGTGCACACGCGCGAGTATGTGCCAGTGTGATCGTGTGTGCGCGAGAGAGTGATTGTCACTGTGAGCGTGTGCGCGCGCGAGATTGTGCGCCCATGTGATCAGTGTGTGCCAATGTGAGCGTGTGTGCGCGTGATAGTGTGTGCCAGTGTGAGCGTGTGCACGCGAGAGTGTGTGCCAGTGTGAGCGTGTGCCCGCGAATGTGTGCCAGTGTGTGCGCGTGCGAGTGTGTGTGTCAGTGTTTGCATGTGCGCGCGCGCGTGTGTGTGTCAGTGTGAGCATGTGCGCGCGCGAGACTGTGTGCCAGTGTGACCGTGTGCACGCGAGAGTGTGTGCCAGTGTGTGTGTGTGTGCGAGAGTATGTGCCAGTGTGAGAATGTTTGCGCGCGAGAGTGTGTGCCAGTGTGAGCGCGCGTGCGTGAGAGTGTGTGCCAGTGTGAGCGTGCACACGTGCGAGAGTGTAATAGATTCCCCAGTGTGTGTAATATCCAGTGTAATAGATTCCCAGTGTGTGTAATATCCAGTGTAATTGATTCCCCAGTTTGTGTAATATCCAGTGTAATAGAACCGCTGTGTGTGTAATATCCAGTGTAATAGATTCCCAGTGTGTGTAATATTCAGTGCAGCAGATTCCCCAGTGTGTATAATATCCAGTGTAATAGATTCCCCAGTGTGTGTGTAATATCGTGTGTAATAGATTCCCAGTGTGTGTAATATTCAGTGTAATAGATACCCCAGTGTGTGTGTAATATCCAGTGTAATAGATTCCCCAGTGTGTGTGTAATATTGAGTGTAATAGATTCCCAGTGTGTATAATATCCAGTGTAATAGATTCCCAGTGTGTGTGTAATATCGAGTGTAATAGATTCCCAGTGTGTGTAATATCCAGTGTAATAGATTTCCCAGTGTGTGTAATATCCAGTGTAATAGATTCAGTGTGTGTAATATTCAGTGCAGCAGATTCCCCAGTGTGTGTAATATCCAGTGTAATAGATTCCCAGTGTGTGTGTAATATCCAGTGTCATAGATCCGCTGTGTGTGTAATATCCAGTGTAATAGATTCCCCAGTGTGTATAATATCCAGTGTAATAGATTCCCCAGTGTGTGTAATATCCAGTGTAATAGATTCCCCAGTGTGTGTAATATCCAGTGTAATAGATTCCCCAGTGTGTATAATATCCAGTGTAATACGTTCCCCAGTGTCTAATATCCAGTGTAATAGATTCCCCAGTGTGTGTAATACCAGTGTAATAGATTCCCAGTGTGTGTAATATCCAGTGTAATAGAGTCCCCAGTGTGTATAATATCCAGTGTAATAGGTTCCCCAGTGTGTCTAATATCCAATGTAATAGATTCCCCAGTGTGTGTGTAATATCCAGTGTAATAGATTCCCAGTGTGTGTAATATCCCATGTAATAGATTCCCCAGTGTGTATAATATCCAGTGTAATAGATTCCCCCAGTGTGTGTAATATCCAGTGTAATCGATTCCCCAGTGTGTGTAATATTCAGTGTAATAGATTCCCCAGTGTCTGTAATATCAGTGTAATAGATTCCCCAGTGTGTGTAATATCCAGTGTAATAGATTCCCAGTGTGTGTAATATCCAGTGTAATAGATTCCCAGTGTGTGTAATATCCAGTGTACTAGATTTCCCAGTGTGTGAAATATCCAGTGTAATCGATTCCCCAGTGTGTGTGTAATATCCAGTGTAATAGATTTCCCAGTGTGTGTAATATCCAGTGTAATCGATTCCCCAGTGTGTGTAATATCCAGTGTAATAGATTTCCCAGTGTGTGTGTAATATCCAGTGTAATCGATTCCCCAGTGTGTGTAATATCCAGTGTAATAGATTCCCCAGTGTGTGTAATATCCAGTGTAATAGATTCCCCAGTGTGTGTAATATCCAGTGTAATAGATTCCCCAGTGTGTGTAATATCCAGTGTAATAGATTCCCCAGTGTGTGTAATATCCAGTGTAATAGATTCCCAGTGTGTGTGTAATATCCAGTGTAATAGATTCCCCAGTGTGTGTAATATCCAGTGTAATAGATTCCCCAGTGTGTGTAATATCCAGTGTAATAGATTCCCCAGTGTGTGTAATATCCAGTGTAATAGATTTCCCGGTGTGTGTGTGTAATATCCAGTGTAATAGATTTCCCAGTGTGTGTGTAATATCCAGTGTAATAGATTTCCCAGTGTGTGTGTAATATCCAGTGTAATCAATTCCCCAGTGTGTGTAATATCCAGTGTAATAGATTTCCCAGTGTGTGTGTAATATCCAGTGTAATAGATTTCCCAGTGTGTGTGTAATAGAACATAGAACATTACAGCGCAGAACAGGCCCTTCGGCCCACGATGTTGCACCGACCAGTTAAAAAAAAAAACTGTGACCCTCCAACCTAAACCAATTTCTTTTCGTCCATGAACCTATCTACGGATCTCTTAAACGCCCCCAAACTAGGCGCATTTACTACTGATGCTGGCAGGGCATTCCAATCCCTCACCACCCTCTGGGTAAAGAACCTACCCCTGACATCGGTTCTATAACTACCCCCCCTCAATTTAAAGCCATGCCCCCTCGTGCTGGATTTCTCCATCAGAGGAAAAAGGCTATCACTATCCACCCTATCTAAACCTCTAATCATCTTATATGTTTCAATAAGATCCCCTCTTAGCCGCCGCCTTTCCAGCGAAAACAATCCCAAATCCCTCAGCCTCTCCTCATAGGATCTCCCCTCCATACCAGGCAACATCCTGGTAAACCTCCTCTGCACCCTCTCCAAAGCCTCCACATCCTTCCTGTAATGTGGGGACCAGAACTGCACACAGTACTCCAAGTGCGGCCGCACCAGAGTTGTGTACAGTTGCAACATAACGCTACGACTCCTAAATTCAATCCCCCTACCAATAAACGCCAAGACACCATATGCCTTCTTAACAACCTTATCTACTTGATTCCCAACTTTCAGGGATCTATGCACACATACACCTAGATCCCTCTGCTCCTCCACACTATTCAAAGTCCTCCCGTTAGCCCTATACTCAACACATCTGTTATTCCTACCAAAGTGAATTACCTCACACTTCTCCGCATTAAACTCCATCCGCCACCTCTCGGCCCAACTTTGCAACCTGTCTAAGTCTTCCTGCAAACTACGACACCCTTCCTCACTGTCTACCACACCACCGACTTTGGTGTCATCAGCAAATTTGCTAATCCACCCAACTATACCCTCATCCAGATCATTAATAAATATTACAAACAGCAGTGGCCCCAAAACAGATCCCTGAGGTACACCACTTGTAACCGCACTCCATGATGAATATTTACTATCAACCACCACCCTCTGTTTCCTATCCGCTAGCCAATTCCTGATCCAATTTCCTAGATCACCCCCAATCCCATACATCTGCATTTTCTGCAGAAGCCTACCATGGTGAACCTTATCAAACGCCTTACTAAAATCCATATATACCACGTCCACTGCCTTGCCCCCATCCACCTCCTTGGTCACTTTCTCAAAAAACTCAATAAGGTTAGTAAGGCACGACCTACCTGCCACAAAACCATGCTGACTATCACCTATCAATTCATTACTCTCCAAATAACTATAAATCCTATCCCTTATAATTTTTTCCAACATCTTGCCGACAACAGAAGTGAGACTCACCGGTCTATAATTCCCGGGGAAGTCTCTGTTCCCCTTCTTAAACAATGGGACAACATTCGCTAACCTCCAATCTTCTGGTACTATACCAGAGGCCAACGACGACCTGAAGATCAGAGCCAGAGGCTCTGCAAGCACTTCTCTTGCCTCCCAGAGAATCCTTGGATAAATCCCATCCGGACCAGGGGATTTATCTATTTTCAGACCCTCCAGAATATCCTGCACATCCTCCTTATCAACTGTAATACTGTCTATTCTACTCCCTTGCAACCCAGTGTCCTCCTCAGCTATATTCATGTCCCCTTGCGTGAACACCGAAGAGAAATATTGGTTCAATGCTTCACCAATCTCCTCCGGTTCCACACATAACTTCCCTCTGCCATCTATAACTGGCCCTAAACTTGCCCTAACCAACCTTCTGTTCTTGACATACCTATAGAACGCCTTAGGATTCTCTTTAACCCTATCCGCCAAAGTCTTCTCATGTCCCCTTTTAGCCCTTCTAAGCTCGCTCTTCAACTCCCTCTTAGCCAATCTAAAGCTTTCTAGTGCACTACCCGAGTGCTCACGTCTCATCCGAACATAAGCCTCCTTTTTCTTTTTAACCAACAAAGAAACTTTTTTGGTGCACCACGGTTCCCTAGCCCTACCAATTCCTCCTTGCCTGACAGGGACATACCTATCACAGACTCGCAGTAGCTGCTCCTTGAAAAAACTCCACATGTCGGACGTTCCCAGTCCCTGTAATCTCCTAGTCCAACCTATGTTTCCTAATTCTCTCCTAATAGCCTCATAATTACCCTTCCCCCAGCTAAAACCACTGGCCCGAGGTTCATGCCTATCCCTTTCCATCACTAAGGTGAACGTAACCGAATTGTGGTCACTATCACCAAAATGCACACCAACTTCCAAGTCTAGCACCTGGTCTGGCTCATTTCCCAGCACCAGATCCAATATAGCCTCACCTCTAGTTGGCCTGTCTACATACTGAGTCAAAAAACCTTCCTGCACGCTTTGAACAAAAACTGACCCCTCTAACGAGCTAGAGCTATAACAATTCCAGTCAATATTAGTCAAGTTAAAATCCCCCATAACAATTGCCCTATTACTTTCACTCCTAAGCAGGATTGACTCCGCAATCCTTTCCTCAACCTCTCTAGAACTTTTAGGAGGTCTATAAAAGACTCCCAACAGGGTGACCTCTCCTCTCCTATTTCTAATCTCCGCCCATACTACCTCAACAGATAAGTCCTCATCAAACCTCCTCTCTGACACTGTGATACAATCTCTGACCAATAATGCTACCCCTCCCCCTCTTCTACCTCCTTCCCTACTTCGACTAAAACATTTGAACCCCGGGACCTGCAGCATCCATTCCTGCCCCTGCTCTATCCATGTCTCTGAAATAGCCACAACATCGAAGTCCCAGGTACTGATCCACGCTGCAAGTTCACCCACTTTATTGCGAATACTCCTGGCATTGAAGTATACACATTTCAAACCCTGCTCCACCCCACCTCTGCAATGCCGTGCATTGCAGTCCCCATCCATGCATCCCTCACTTTCAGCCCCACTACTCAGGATCCCTCCCCCCCCCCGAATCAGTGTGTAATATCCAGTGTAATAAATTTCCCAGTGTGTGTGAAATATCCAGTGTAATTGATTCCCCAGTGTGTGTAATGTCCAGTGTAATAGATTCCCCAGTGTCTGTAATATCAGTGTAATAGATTCCCCAGTGTGTGTAATATCCAGTGTAATAGATTCCCAGTGTGTGTAATATCCAGTGTAATAGATTCCCAGTGTGTGTAATATCCAGTGTACGAGATTTCCCAGTGTGTGAAATATCCAGTGTAATCGATTCCCCAGTGTGTGTGTAATATCCAGTGTAATAGATTTCCCAGTGTGTGTAATATCCAGTGTAATAGATTTCCCAGTGTGTGTGTAATATCCAGTGTAATAGATTTCCCAGTGTGTGTGTAATATCCAGTGTAATAGATTTCCCGGTGTGTGTGAAATATCCAGTGTAATCGATTCCCAGTGTGTGTAATATCCAGTGTAATAGATTCCCAGTGTGTGTAATATCCAGTGTACGAGATTTCCCAGTGTGTGAAATATCCAGTGTAATCGATTCCCCAGTGTGTGTGTAATATCCAGTGTAATAGATTTCCCAGTGTGTGTGTAATATCCAGTGTAATAGATTCCCCAGTGTGTGTAATATCCAGTGTAATAGATTTCCCAGTGTGTGTGTAATATCCAGTGTAATAAATTTCCCAGTGTGTGTGAAATATCCAGTGTAATCGATTCCCCAGTGTGTGTAATGTCCAGTGTAATAGATTCCCCAGTGTCTGTAATATCCAGTGTAATAGATTTCCCAGTGTGTGTAATATCCAGTGTAATAGATTTCCCAGTGTGTGTGTAATATCCAGTGTAATCGATTCCCCAGTGTGTGTAATATTCAGTGTAATAGATTCCCCAGTGTGTGTGTAATATCCAGTGTAATCGATTCCCTAGTGTGTGTAATACCCAGTGTAATCGATTCCCCAGTGTGTGTAATATCCAGTGTAATCGATTCCCCAGTGTGTGTAATATCCAGTGTAATCGATTCCCCAGTGTGTGTAATATCCAGTGTAATCGATTCCCCAGTGTGTGTAATATCCAGTGTAATCGATTCCCCAGTGTGTGTAATATCCAGTGTAATCGATTCCCCAGTGTGTGTAATATCCAGTGTAATCGATTCCCCAGTGTGTGTAATATCCAGTGTAATCGATTCCCCAGTGTGTGTAATATCCAGTGTAATCGATTCCCCAGTGTGTGTAATATCCAGTGTAATCGATTCCCCAGTGTGTGTGTAATATCCAGTGTAATCGATTCCCCAGTGTGTGTAATATCCAGTGTAATCGATTCCCCAGTGTGTGTGTAATATCCAGTGTAATCGATTCCCCAGTGTGTGTAATATCCAGTGTAATCGATTCCCCAGTGTGTGTAATATCCAGTGTAATCGATTCCCCAGTGTGTGTAATATCCAGTGTAATCGATTCCCCAGTGTGTGTAATATCCAGTGTAATCGATTCCCCAGTGTGTGTAATATCCAGTGTAATAGATTCCCCAGTGTGTGTAATATCCAGTGTAATCGATTCCCCAGTGTGTGTAATATCCAGTGTAATCGATTCCCCAGTGTGTGTAATATCCAGTGTAATCGATTCCCCAGTGTGTGTAATATCCAGTGTAATAGATTCCCCAGTGTGTGTAATATCCAGTGTAATCGATTCCCCAGTGTGTGTAATATCCAGTGTAATAGATTCCCCAGTGTGTGTAATATCCAGTGTAATCGATTCCCCAGTGTGTGTAATATCCAGTGTAATAGATTCCCCAGTGTGTGTAATATCCAGTGTAATCGATTCCCCAGTGTGTGTAATATCCAGTGTAATCGATTCCCCAGTGTGTGTAATATCCAGTGTAATCGATTCCCCAGTGTGTGTAATATCCAGTGTAATCGATTCCCCAGTGTGTGTAATATCCAGTGTAATCGATTCCCCAGTGTGTGTAATATCCAGTGTAATCGATTCCCCAGTGTGTGTGTAATATCCAGTGTAATCGATTCCCCAGTGTGTGTAATATCCAGTGTAATCGATTCCCCAGTGTGTGTAATATCCAGTGTAATCGATTCCCCAGTGTGTGTAATATCCAGTGTAATCGATTCCCCAGTGTGTGTAATATCCAGTGTAATCGATTCCCCAGTGTGTGTAATATCCAGTGTAATAGATTCCCCAGTGTGTGTAATATCCAGTGTAATCGATTCCCCAGTGTGTGTAATATCCAGTGTAATCGATTCCCCAGTGTGTGTAATATCCAGTGTAATCGATTCCCCAGTGTGTGTAATATCCAGTGTAATAGATTCCCCAGTGTGTGTAATATCCAGTGTAATCGATTCCCCAGTGTGTGTAATATCCAGTGTAATCGATTCCCCAGTGTGTGTAATATCCAGTGTAATCGATTCCCCAGTGTGTGTAATATCCAGTGTAATAGATTCCCCAGTGTGTGTAATATCCAGTGTAATCGATTCCCCAGTGTGTGTAATATCCAGTGTAATCGATTCCCCAGTGTGTGTAATATCCAGTGTAATCGATTCCCCAGTGTGTGTAATATCCAGTGTAATCGATTCCCCAGTGTGTGTAATATCCAGTGTAATAGATTCCCCAGTGTGTGTAATATCCAGTGTAATAGATTCCCCAGTGTGTGTAATATCCAGTGTAATAGATTTCCCAGTGTGTGTAATATCCAGTGTAATCGATTCCACAGTGTGTGTAATATCCAGTGTAATCGATTCCCCAGTGTGTGTAATATCCAGTGTAATCGATTCCCCAGTGTGTGTGTAATATCGACTGCAGGAGATTGCTCAGTGTGTATAACATGCACTGTCGGGACTCTATGTTTCACTCCTCAAACAGTGGCAGCCGTGTGTACCATCCACAAGGTGTACTGCAGTGACTCGCCAAGGCTCCTTCGACGGTGGGGGGGTGTCCTGATTATGGAGCTCAAATCCTAGAGTATATACATCTACCCCCGACAGTGCAGCACTCCCTCAGTACTGGCACCAGGGGGAGTGTCGGTCTGCAGTATGTAAGTCAATGATATTCCAGCATGGAGTCTGAGTGTGTCTCATTCTCTTCTCCCTACAGTTCTCCAGCTAAGACTACAGCATCGACGGACACGGGAGCAGCTCGCTGAACAAGGCATCATGCCACGTAAGAAATCAGGCTGGGGGAACGTTACTAGTGCCTGATTCATGCCAAACAGGGTTAGATAGAGAGTAAAGCTCCCTCTACAGTGTCCCCATCAAACACTCCCAGGACAGGTACAGCACGGGGTTACAGAGTAAAGCTCCTTCTACACTGTCCCCATCAAACACTCCCAGGACAGGTACAGCACGGGGTTAGATACAGAGTAAAGCTCCATCTACACTGTCCCCATCAAACACTCCCAGGACAGGTACAGCACGGGGATAGATACAGGGTTAATCTCCCTCTACACTGTCCCCATCAAACACTCCCAGGACAGGTACAGCACGGGGTTACAGAGTAAAGCTCCTTCTACACTGTCCCCATCAAACACTCCCAGGACAGGGACAGCACGGGGTTAGATACAGAGTAAAGCTCCCTCTACACTGTCCCCATCAGACACTCCCAGGACAGGGACAGCACGGGGTTCGATACAGAGTAAAGCTCCCTCTACACTGTCCCCATCAAACACTCCCAGGATAGGTACAGCACGGGGTTAGATACAGGGTAAAGCTCCCTCTACACTGTCCCCATCAAACACTCCCAGGACAGGGACAGCACGGGGTTAGATACAGAGTAAAGCTCCCTCTACACTGTCCCCATCAAACACTCCCAGGACAGGTACAGCACGGGGTTAGATACAGAGTAAAGCTCCCTCTACACTGTCCCCATCAAACACTCCCAGGACAGGTACAGCACGGAGTTAGATACAGAGTAAAGCTCCCTCTACACTGTCCCCATCAAACACTCCCAGGACAGGGACAGCATGGGGTTAGATACAGAGTAAAGCTCCCTCTACACTGTCCCCATCAAACACTCCCAGGACAGGGACAGCACGGGGTTAGATACAGAGTAAAGCTCCCTCTACACTGTCTCCATCAAACACTCCCAGGACAGGTACAGCACGGGGTTAGATACAGAGTAAAGCTCCCTCGACACTGTCCCCATCAAACACTCCCAGGACAGGTACAGCACGGGGTTAGATACAGAGTAAAGCTCCCTCTACACTGTCCCCCATCAAACACTCCCAGGACAGGTACAGCACGGAGTTAGATACAGAGTAAAGCTCCCTCTACACTGTCCCCCATCAAACACTCCCAGGACAGGTACAGCACGGGGTTAGATAGAGAGTAAAGCTCCCTCTACACTGTCCCCATCAAACACTCCCAGGACAGGTACAGCACGGGGTTAGAACATAGAACAGTACAGCACAGAACAGGCCCTTCGGCCCACGATGTTGTGCCAAGCTTTATCTGAAACCAAGATCAAGCTATCCCACTCCCTATCATCCTGGTGTGCTCCATGTGCCTATCCAATAACCGCTTAAATGTTCCTAAAGTGTCTGACTCCACTATCACTGCAGGCAGACCATCCCACACCCCAACCACTCACTGCGTAAAGAACCTACCTCTGATATCCTTCCTGTATCTCCCACCACGAACCCTATAGTTATGCCACCTTGTAATAGCTCCATCCACCCGAGGAAATAGTCTTTGAACGTTCACTCTATCTATCCCCTTCATCATTTTATAAACCTCTATTAAGTCTCCCCTCAGCCTCCTCCGCTCCAGAGAAAACAGCCCTAGCTCCCTCAACCTTTCCTCATAAGACCTACCCTCCAAACCAGGCAGCATCCTGGTAAATCTCCTCTGCACTCTTTCCAGCGCTTCCACATCCTTCTTATAGTGAGGTGACCAGAACTGCATACAATATTCCAAATGTGGTCTCACCAAGGTCCTGTACAGTTGCAGCATAACCCCACGGCTCTTAAACTCCAACCCCCTGTTAATAAAAGCTAACACACTATCGGCCTTCTTCACAGCTCTATCCACTTGAGTGGCAACCTTCAGAGATCTGTGGATATGGACCCCAAGATCTCTCTGTTCCTCCACAGTCTTCAGAACCCTACCTTTGACCCTGTAATCCACATTTAAATTTGTCCTACCAAAATTAATCACCTCACATTTATCAGGGTTAAACTCCATCTGCCATTTTTCAGCCCAGCTTTGCATCCTATCTATGTCTCTTTGCAGTTTACAACAGCCCTCCACCTCATCCACTACTCCATCAATCTTGGTGTCATCAGCAAATTTACTGATCCACCCTTCAGCCCCCTCCTCTAAGTCATTAATAAAAATCACAAATAGCAGAGGACCAAGCACTGATCCCTGTGGCACTCCGCTAGCAACCTGCCTCCAGTCCGAAAATTTTCCATCCACCACCACCCTCTGTCTTCGGTTAGATAGCCAGTTACCTATCCAATCGGCCAACTTTCCCTCTATCCCACACCTCCTTATTTTCATCATATGGGGGACCTTATCAAATGCCTTACTAAAATCCATGTATATGACATCAACTGTACTACCTTCATCAACACACTTAGTTACCTCCTCAAAGAATTCTATCAAATTTGTGAGGCACGACTTGCCCTTCACAAATCCGTGCTGACTATCCCGGATTAATCCGCATCTTTCTAAATGGTCGTAAATCCCATCCCTAAGGACCTTTTCCATCAACTTACCAACCACCGAAGTAAGACTAACCGGCCTATAATTAGCAGGGTCATTTCTATTCCCTTTCTTAAACAGAGGAACAACATTCGCCACTCTCCAGTCCTCTGGCACCATCCTCGTGGACAGTGAGGCCCCAAAGATCAAAGCCAAAGGCTCTGCAACCTCATCCCTTGCCTCCCAAAGAATCCTGGGATATATTTCATCAGGCCCAGGGGACTTATCGACCTTCAGTTTATTCAAAACTGCTAGTACATCCTCCTTCCGAACATCTACTTCCTCCAGCCTATTAGCCTGTAACACCTTCTCTTCCTCAAAAACATGGCCCCTCTCCTTGGTGAACACTGAAGAAAAGTATTCATTCATCACCTCTCCTATCTCTACTGATTCCATACACAAGTTCCCACTACTGTCCTTGACCGGCCCCACCCTCACCCTGGTCATTCTTTTATTCCTCACGTAAGAGTAAAAAGCCTTGAGGTTTTCCTTGATCCAACCCGCCAAGGACTTCCCATGTCCCCTCCTAGCTCTCCTAAGCCCCTTTTTCAGCTCATTCCTTGCTAACTTGTAACCCTCAATCGAGCCATCTGAACCTAGTTTCCTCATCCCTACATAAGCTTCCGTCTTCCTTTTTACAAGACATTCCACCTCTTTTGTGAACCATGGTTCCCTCACTCGGCCATTTCCTCACTGCCTGACAGGGACATACCTATCAAGAACACACAGTATTTGTTCCTTGAAAAAGTTCCACTTTTCATTAGTTCCTTTCCCTGACAGTTTCTGTCCCCACCTTATGCCCCCTAATTCTTGCCTAATCGCATCATAATTACCTCTCCCCCAATTATAAACCTTGCCCTGCCATACGGCCCTATCCACGGGGTTAGATACAGAGTAAAGCTCCCGCTACACTGTCCCCATCAAACGCTCCCAGGACAGGTACAGCACAGGGTTAGATACAGAGTAAAGCTCCCTCTACACCGTCCCCATCAAACACTCCCAGGACAGGTACAGCACGGGGTTAGATACAGAGTAAAGCTCCCTCTACACTGTCCCCATCAGACACTCCCAGGACAGGGACAGCACGGGGTTCGATACAGAGTAAAGCTCCCTCTACACTGTCCCCATCAAACACTCCCAGGACAGGGACAGCACGGGGTTCGATACAGAGTAAAGCTCCCTCTACACTGTCCCCATCAAACACTCCCAGGACAGGGACAGCACGGGGTTAGATACAGAGTAAAGCTCCCTCTACACTGTCCCCATCAAACACTCCCAGGACAGGTACAGCACGGGGTTAGATACAGAGTAATGCTCCTTCTACACTGTCCCCATCAAACACTCCCAGGACAGGAACAGCACGGGGTTGGACACAGAGTAAAGCTCTCTCTACACTATCCCCCATCAAACACTCCCAGGACAGGTACAGCACGGGGTTAGATATAGCGTAAAGCTCCCTCTACACTGTCCCCATCAAACACTCCCAGGACAGGTACAGCACAGGGTTAGATATAGAGTAAAGCTCCCTCTACACTGTCCCCATCAAACACTCCCAGGACAGGTACAGCAGGGGGTTAGATATAGAGTAAAGCTCCCTCTACACTCTCCCCATCAAACACTCCCAGGACAGGTACAGCACGGGGTTAGTTACAGGGTTAATCTCCCTCTACACTGTCCCCATCAAACACTCCCAGGACAGGTACAGCATGGGGTTAGATACAGAGTAAAGCTCCCTCTACACTGTCCCCATCAAACACTCCCAGGACAGGTACAGCACGGGGTTAGATACAGAGTAAAGCTCCCTCTACACTGTCCCCATCAATCAGTCCCAGGACAGGGACAGAACGGGTTTAGATACAGAGTAAAGCTCCCTCTACACTGTCCCCATCAAACACTCCCAGGACAGGTACAGCACGGGGTGAGATACAGAGAAAAGCTCCCTCTCCACTGTCCCAATCAAACACTCCCAGGACAGGTACTGCACGGGGTTAGATACAGAGTAAAGCTCCCTCTACACTGTCCCCATCAATCAGTCCCAGGACAGGGACAGCACAGGGTTAGATACAGAGTAAAGCTCCCTCTACACTGTCCCCCATCAAACACTCCCAGGACAGGTACAGCACGGGGTTAGATATAGAGTAAAGCTCCCTCTGCATTGTCCCCATCAAACACTCCCAGGACAGGTACAGCACGGGGTTAGATACAGGGTTAATCTCCCTCTACACTGTCCCCATCAAACACTCCCAGGACAGGTACAGCATGGGGTTAGATACAGAGTAAAGCTCCCTCTACACTGTCCCCATCAAACTCTCCCAGGACAGGTATAGCACGGCGTTAGATACAGAGTAAAGCTCCCTCTGCACTGTCCCCATCAAACACTCCCAGGACAGGGACAGCACGGGGTTAGATACAGAGTAAAGCTCCCTCTACACTGTCCCCATCAAACACTCCCAGGACAGGTACAGCACGGGGTTAGATACAGAGTAAAGCCCCCTCTCCACTGTCACCATCAAACACTCCCAGGACAGGGACAGCACAGGGTTAGATACCGAGTAAAGCTCCCTCTACACTGTCCCCATCAAACACTCCCAGGACAGGTACAGCACGGGGTTAGATACAGAGTAAAGCTCCCTCTACACTGTCCCCATCAAACACTCCCAGGACAGGTACTGCACGGGGTTAGATACAGAGTAAAGCTCCCTCTACACTGTCCCCATCAATCAGTCCCAGGACAGGGACAGCACAGGGTTAGATACAGAGTAAAGCTCCCTCTACACTGTCCCCATCAATCAGACCCAGGACAGGGACAGAACGGGTTTAGATACAGAGTAAAGCTCCCTCTACACGGTCCCCATCAAACACTCTCAGGACTGGTACTGCACGGGGTTAGATACAGAGTAAAGCTCCCTCTACACTGTCCCCATCAATCAGTCCCAGGACAGGGACAGCGCAGGGTTAGATACAGGGTTAATCTCCCTCTACACTGTCCCCATCAAACACTCCCAGGACAGGTACAGCATGGGGTTAGATACAGAGTAAAGCTCCCTCTACACTGTCCCCATCAAACTCTCCCAGGACAGGTACAGCACGGGGTTCGATACAGAGTAAAGCTCCCTCTGCACTGTCCCCATCAAACACTCCCAGGACAGGGACAGCACGGGGTTAGATACAGAGTAAAGCTCCCTCTACACTGTCCCCATCAAACACTCCCAGGACAGGTACAGCACGGGGTTAGATACAGAGTAAAGCCCCCTCTCCACTGTCACCATCAAACACTCCCAGGACAGGGACAGCACAGGGTTAGATACCGAGTAAAGCTCCCTCTACACTGTCCCCATCAAACACTCCCAGGACAGGTACAGCACGGGGTTAGATACAGAGTAAAGCTCCCTCTACACTGTCCCCATCAAACACTCCCAGGACAGGTACTGCATGGGGTTAGATACAGAGTAAAGCTCCCTCTACACTGTCCCCATCAATCAGTCCCAGGACAGGGACAGCACAGGGTTAGATACAGAGTAAAGCTCCCTCTACACTGTCCCCATCAATCAGTCCCAGGACAGGGACAGAACGGGTTTAGATACAGAGTAAAGCTCCCTCTACACGGTCCCCATCAAACACTCTCAGGACTGGTACTGCACGGGGTTAGATACAGAGTAAAGCTCCCTCTACACTGTCCCCATCAATCAGTCCCAGGACAGGGACAGCGCAGGGTTAGATACAGAGTAAAGCTGCTTCTACACTGTCCCCATCAAACACTCCCAGGACAGGGACAGCACAGGGTTAGATACACAGTAAAGCTCCCTCTACACTGTCCCCATCAAACACTCCCAGGACAGATACAGCACGGGGTTAGATACAGAGTAAAGCTCCCTCTACACTGTCCCCATCAAACACTCCCAGGACAGGTACAGCATGGGGTTAGATACAGAGTAAAGCTCCCTCTCCACTGTCCCCATCAAACACTCCCAGGACAGGTACAGCACGGGGTTAGATACAGAGTAAAGCTCCCTCTACACTGTCCCCATCAATCAGTCCCAGGACATGGACAGAACGGGTTTAGATACAGAGTAAAGCTCCCTCTACACTGTCCCCATCAAACACTCCCAGGACAGGTACAGCACGGCGTTAGATACAGAGTAAAGCTCCCTCTACACTGTCCCCATCAAACACTCCCAGGACAGGTACTGCACGGGGTTAGATACAGAGTAAAGCTCCCTCTACACTGTCCCCATCAATCAGTCCCAGGACAGGGACAGCACAGGGTTAGATACAGAGTAAAGCTCCCTCTACACTGTCCCCATCAAACACTCCCAGGACAGGTACAGCACGGGGTTAGATATAGAGTAAAGCTCCCTCTACACTGTCCCCATCAAACACTCCCAGGACAGGGACAGCACGGGGTTGGACACGGTGGTTGAATCCTCTCTGCTTTCTTCCCCTTCCAGCTCTGAAAGGTCCCTCAGCTTTCTATGAGCAGCAGGGCAATTTGGAACGTTCGAAGGTGAGATTTTGGGGTGTTTGGGAGTAAGGGGTGGGGGGCCATTGGCGGGGGGGGGGGGGGCGGGAATATGACCCATTGTTGTTGGCAGACTTGGTCAAATCCTCCATTTGCAAAAATGGGCTCCCAT
This sequence comes from Mustelus asterias, assembly GCF_964213995.1. NCBI lineage: Eukaryota > Metazoa > Chordata > Chondrichthyes > Carcharhiniformes > Triakidae > Mustelus > Mustelus asterias. The sequence goes on along the minus strand of NW_027591446.1, from coordinate 11,065 downwards.
CACTGCGGATGCTGCACTCCTCTCTCCCCTTTGACACCCGCCCCCACTCCCTCAGGTCATTCCCAAATCGTGTCGCGCTCACTGGCAGACTGTTTGTGAACTGTGCTCACGAAATGTCAGGGGAGGCGGCATGCATTGGAGCACAGCAAGATCCCAGAACAACAACTTCACCATGTCCCAGATCATCCCACTTGCTTCTCGTGATATTGGTTCAGGGAGAAATATTCCCCTGGGATGCCCGGGAACCACCACCACCACCACAACCCCCCCACCAGCCTCCAACCACCGCGCTCCCTCAGTACTGGCACCGGGGGAGTGTCGGCCTGGATTATGGAGCTCAAATCCAAGAGTATATACATCTACCCCCGACAGTGCAGCATCTTGCTCCTGATTTTGATGTTTCCATGCTTTCAATCTCCCTCTCCTCCGCCTCCCTCTCCCCCCACCTCTCTCACCCCCGCCTCTCCCACCCCCTCGCCGCCTCTCTCCCCCCCGCATCTCTCCCCCCCGCCTCTCTCCCCCCACCTCTCTCCCCCCCCGCCTCTCTCCCCCCCGCCTCTCTCCCCCCCCGCCTCTCTCCCCCCCCGCCTCTCTCCCCCCCGCCTCTCTCCCCCCCGCCTCTCTCCCCCACTGCCTCTCTCCCCCCCGCCTCTCTCCCCCCCGCCTCTCTCCCCCCGCCTCTCTCCCCCCGCCTCTCTCCCCCCGCCTCTCTCCCCCCCGCCTCTCTCCCCCCCGCCTCTCTCCCCCCCGCCTCTCTCCCCCCCGCCTCTCTCCCCCCCGCCTCTCTCCCCCCCGCCTCTCTCCCCCCCGCCTCTCTCCCCCCCGCCTCTCTCCCCCCCGCCTCTCTCCCCCCCGCCTCTCTCACCCCCGCCTCTCTCCCCCCCGCCTCTCTCCCCCCCGCCTCTCTCCCCCCCGCCTCTCTCCCCCCCGCCTCTCTCCCCCCGCCTCTCTCCCCCCCACCTCTCTCCCCCCCGCCTGTCTCCCCCCCGCCTCTCTCCCCCCCGCCTCTCTCCCCCCGCCTCTCTCCCCCCCGCCTCTCTCCCCCCCGCCTCTCTCCCCCCCGCC
>NW_027591446.1:0-5000 GCF_964213995.1 Mustelus asterias | reverse complement strand
GGAGGAAGAGAGAGACAGAGGGAGAGAGAGAGAGACAGAGGGAGAGAGAGAGAGACAGAGGGAGAGAGAGACAGAGGGAGAGAGAGCCAGAGGGGAGAGAGAGAGAGCCAGAGGGGGAGAGAGAGAGAGCCAGAGGGGGAGAGAGATAGAGACAGAGGGAGAGAGACAGAGAGAGAGAGACAGAGGGAGAGAGAGCCAGAGGAGGAGAGAGATAGAGACAGAGGGAGAGAGACAGAGAGAGAGAGACAGAGAGAGAGAGGGAGAGGGAGAGACAGAGAGAGAGACGGAGAGTGAATGTTGATGAAAAGAGGGAGTGGGATTTGGAGTGGTTTGCATTCTCTGAGTGAGCGCGCTCTGTGGGACAGCTTCAAATGGATTCCTTGATGCGCTCAGACTGGTGGCAAGAGGAGCAGCGCCCAGAGGGGCTGAATGGCCATCAGAATCCAGGAGCTCCTCTTCCTCATTGTCCTCTCATTGCCCCCTTCAATCCCTCCCTCTCTCCGCCCGCATCATTCACCCTTCTCCCTCCCTGAGATATCCAGTATCCTGGAGAAAATATCACTGGATCCAGGGGGAGGGTCAGTCCCTCGGTTTGGATAGTGAGGGAGGGTGAGGGTCAGTCCCTCGGTTTGGATCGTGAGGGAGGGCGAGAGTGAGTCCCTCGGTTTGGAGTGAATGAGAGGAACATGATGGAAATTAAAGTGTCCCTTTGCCCTGTTAACAGAGCGAAGATTTTCTCAAACACAAGATGCAGAACGGGCCGGTGGAATCGGAATTAGTGCAGATGAATATCCCACAAGGTAAGTCCACCCTCACACACACTGCCAAGTGTGGGAGAGGTCACACAACACTGTAAACACCCACCCCCGAACTGCACCCCCGCCCCCCCCTCCATCGCACACATGTCCCACACCCTCCGACAGTGCAGCACTCCCTCAGCACTGACCCTCCGACAGTGCAGCGCTCCCTCAGGACTGGCACCGGGGGGAGTGTCGGCCTGGATTATGGAGCTCAAATCCTCGAGTATATACATCTACCCCCGACAGTGCAGCACTCCCTCAGTACTGGCACCGGGGGAGTGTCAGCCTGGATTATGGAGCTCAAATCCTAGAGTATATACATCTATCTCAGATCCCCCTTTTCAAATCCCTCCTGCGCTCCTCACATTCCCTATCTCGGTAACCTCCTGCTTTGCTTGAGTCAGTGTAGAGGGAGCTTTACTCTGTATCTAACCCCATGCTGTCCCTGTCCTGGGAGTGTTTGATGGGGACAGTGTCGAGGGAGCTTTACTCTGTATCTAACCCCGTGCTGTACCTGTCCTGGGAGTGTTTGATGGGGACAGTGTAGAGGGAGCTTTACTCTGTATCTAACCCCGTGCTGTCCCTGTCCTGGGAGTGTTGATGGGGACAGTGTAGAGGGAGCTTTACTCTGTATCTAACCCCATGCTGTACCTGTCCTGGGAGTGTTTGATGGGGACAGTGTAGAGGGAGCTTTACTCTGTATCTAACCCCGTGCTGTCCCTGTCCTGGGAGTGTTTGATGGGGACAGTGTAGAGGGAGCTTTACTCTGTATCTAACCCCATGCTGTACCTGTCCTGGGAGTGTTTGATGGGGACAGTGTAGATAGAATCATAGAAACCCTACAGTGCAGAAGGAGGCCATTCGGCCCATCGAGTCTGCACCGACCACAATCCCACCCAGGCCCTACCCCCACATATTTACCCACTAATCCTCTAACCTACACATCTCAGGACTCTAAGGGGCAATTTTTAACCTGGCCAATCAACCTAACCCGCACATCTTTGGACTGTGGGAGGAAACCGGAGCACCCGGAGGAAACCCACGCAGACACGAGGAGAATGTGCAAACTCCACATAGACAGTGACCGAGCCGGGAATCGAACCCAGGACCCTGGAGCTGTGAAGCAGCAGTGCTAACCACTGTGCTACCGTGCCGCCCGTGTAGAGGGAGCTTTACTCTGTATCTAACCCCATGCTGTACCTGTCCTGGGAGTGTTTGATGTGGAGGGTGTAGAGGGAGCTTTACTCTGTATCTAACCCCGTGCTGTACCTGTCCTGGGAGTGTTTGATGTGGACAGTGTAGAGGGAGCTTTACTCTGTATCTAACCCCATGCTGTACCTGTCCTGGGAGTGTTTGATGTGGAGGGTGTAGAGGGAGCTTTACTCTGTATCTAATATTACAGCGGTGCAGAGGGAGGACAATTCAGAGGGGTCGTGTAACGAGTCACTCTGGGTGGAGCTTAGAAACAGGAAGGGCGCAGTCACTATGTTGGGGTATACTACAGGCCCCCCCAACAGCCCGAGGGAAGTGGAAGAACGGATATGTCAGGAGATACTGGATAGGTGCAGGAAAAATAGGGTTGTTGTAGTGGGAGACTTCAATTTCCCTGGTATAGACTGGAAATCGCTGAGAGCTGGGACTCTGAATGGGGAGGAATTTGTAAAATGCGTACAGGAGGGTTCTTTGGAACAATATGTAGATAGCCCGACTAGAGAGGGGGCTATACTGGACCTAGTACTGGGGAATGAGCCCGGTCAGGTCTTCAAAGTTTCGGTAGGGGAACATGTAGCAAATAGTGACCACAATTCTGTTAGCTTTAGGATAGTGATGGAAAAGGATGAGTGGTGTCCCAAGGGTAAGATGTTGGATTGGGGGAAGGCTAACTTTAGTGGGATTAGGCAGAAATTGGCAGCTCCTGATTGGGAGAGGCTGTTTGAGGGTAAATCCACATCTGGCATGTGGGAGTCTTTTAAGGAACAGTTGTTAGGGCTACAGGACAGGCATGTGCCTGTAAAAAAGGATAGGAAGGGTAGGATTCGAGAACCGTGGATAACCAGGGAAATTGAGGGTCTGGTCAAAAAGAAAAGAGAGGCGTATGTTAGGTCCAGGCAGCTAAAAACCGAGGGACCTCTGGAGGAGTACAAAGAAAGTAGGAAGGAACTCAAACGGGGAATTAGAAGGGCAAAAAGGGGTCACGAAATGTTCTTGGCAGACAGGATTAAGGAGAATCCCAAGGCATTTTATTCATACGTTAGGAACAAAAGGGTTGTCAGGGAAAAAAATCGGACCTCTCAGGGACAAAAGTGGGGAATTATGCTTGGAGCCCAAAGAAGTAGGGGAGATCCTAAATGAATACTTTGCGTCGGTATTCACAAAGGAGAGGGATGTGTTGACTGGGAGTGTCTCGGAGGGGAGTGTTGAACTGTTGGAGAAAATCTCCATTATAAGGGAGGAAGTGTTAGGTTTGTTAGAGAATATAAAGACTGACAAATCCCCAGTGCCTGATGGAATCTATCCAAGGCTGCTCAGGGAGACGAGAGATGAAATCGCTGGGCCTCTGACGCAAATCTTTGTCTCGTCACTGGACGCAGGTGAGGTCCCAGAGGATTGGAGGATAGCTAATGTGGTCCCGTTATTTAAGAAGGGTAGGAAGGATAACCCGGGTAATTATAGGCCGGTGAGCTTGACGTCCGTGGTGGGAAGTTGTTGGAGAAGATTCTTAGAGATAGGATGTATGCGCATTTAGAAAGGAATAAACTCATTGACGATAGTCAGCATGGTTTTGTGAGAGGGAGGTCATGCCTCACTAACCTGGTGGAGTTTTTTGAAGAAGTGACCAGAATGGTTGACGAGGGAAGGGCCGTGGATGTCATCTATATGGACTTTAGTAAAGCGTTTGACAAAGTCCCTCATGGTAGGCTGGTGAAAAAGGTTGGATCTCATGGGATAAAGGGGGAGGTGGCTAGATGGGTGGAGAACTGGCTTGGTCACAGAAGACAGAGGGTGGTAGTGGAAGGGTCTTTTTCCGGCTGGAGGCCTGTGACTAGTGGTTTCCGCAGGGCTCTGTATTGGGACCTCTGCTGTTTGTGATTTATATAAACGATCTGGAAGAAGGTGTAACTGGGGTGATCAGTAAGTTTGCGGACGACACAAAATTGGCAGGACTTGCAGATAGTGAGGAGCATTGTCAGAAGCTACAGAAGGATATAGATAGGCTGGAAATTTGGGCAAAGAAATGGCAGATGGAGTTCAAGCCTGATAAATGCGAAGTGATGCATTTTGGTAGAAATAATGTAGGGAGGTGCTATACGATAAATGGCAGAACCATAAAGGGTGTAGATACGCAGAGGGACCTGGGTGTGCAAAGTCCACAGATCCTTGAAGGTGACGTCACAGGTGGAGAAGGTGGTGAAGAAGGCATATGGCATGCTTGCCTTTATAGACGGGGCATAGAGTATAAAAGTTGGGGTCTGATGTTGCAGATGTATAGAACGTTGGTTCGGCCGCATTTGGAATACTGCGTCCAGTTCTGGTCGCCACACTACCGGAAGGACGTGGAGGCTTTGGAGAGAGTGCAGAGGAGGTTTACCAGGATGTTGCCTGGTATGGAGGGGCTTAGTTATGAGGAGAGATTGGGTAAACTGGGGTTGTTCTCCCTGGAAAGACGGAGGATGAGGGGACCCTTAATAGAGGTGTATAAAATTATGAAAGGCATAGATAGGGTGAACAGTGGGAAGCTTTTCCCCAGGTCGGTGGTGACATTCACGAGGGGTCATAGGTTCAAGGTGAAGGGGGGGGAGGTTTAACACAGATATCAGAAGGACATATTTTACACAGAGGGTGGTGGGGGCCTGGAATGCGCTGCCAGGCAAGGTGGTGGAGGCGGACACACTGGGAACGTTTAAGATTTATCTAGATAGCCACATGAACGGAGTGGGAATGGAGGGATACAAAAGAATGGTCTAGTTGGACCAGGGAGCGGCACGGGCTTGGAGGGCCGAAGGCCTGTTCCTGTGTTGTATTGTTCTTTGTTCTTTGTAATCCCGTGCTGTACCTGTCCTGGGAGTGTTTGATGGGGGACAGTGTAGAGGGAGCTTTACTCTGTATCTAACCGCGTGCTGTACCTGTCCTGGGAGTGTTTGATGGGGACAGTGTAGAGGGGAGCTTTACTCTGTATCTAACCCCGTGCTGTACCTGTCA
>NW_027591445.1:0-89259 GCF_964213995.1 Mustelus asterias | reverse complement strand
TCACCCGATGGATGCCTCACGGTGATATCAGTTGGGGTGGGCCTGCAGTGTGGTGTCACTGAGCAAAGGAGGCAAAGGAAGCCATTGGTCTCTCATACCCCACGGGTGATGACCCACCCGCCCCAGGGCCCTGTATGGGGGTTTCGGATCCCTTACCCACCAGACCAGCGTGGGCCCAGGTGCCACCGTGCATGTCGATCTCAGGCAGGAGTCAGACTGGTTTGCAGCAGGGCATCATCCGAATAGTGTGTAGCGAGTCGTCATCACCCTCCTGCCTGGCAGATATATCGCGAGCACGGAGTACCCAGGCCCACCACTCCGGTGTGACAATGCGCGGGATCACTGGAAGGCACATTCCGGTGTTGGGGGTGGGGGGGAATGGATCCCACTGTCACCAGACCCGAGCCACTGAACCGCATGGTGATCAGAGCCTGTCTCGCCGCCCTCGCACGCCTCTGCTGCGCTGCCAGCCCTGCACCGCCTGGCAGGTGTTCCATGGCGCCCTCCGCCTCCTCTTCCTCCGCCTCCTCTTCCTCCGCCTCCTCTTCCTCCGCCTCCTCTTCCTCCGCCTCCCCTTCCTCCGCCTCCCCTTCCTCCTCCAGGAGGTCACCTTGCTGCTGAGCCAGATTGTGCAGGGCACAGCACACCACCACTATGCGCGAGGTGACCAGGGGGCTGTACTGGAGGGCCCCTCCGGATCAGTCCAGGCACCGGAACCGCATCTTTAGGAGCCCAATGCACCTCTCCACTGTCACGCGGGTGGCTACATGGGCCTCATTATAGCGGGTCTCCGCCTCCGTCACAGGCATCATCAGCCATGTGCGGAGCGGGTAACCCTTATCTCCCAGTAGCCACCCCCGCAGCCTGAGCTCCTCAAATACCTGAGGGATGTCGGACATCCTTACAATGTAGCTATCACGCACACTACCTGGATATCTGGCGCAGACGTGCATGATGGTCATGTTGTGGTCACAGACGATTTGCACATTCAGGGAGTGGAACCCCTTCCTCTTGATGAATCATCGTGGATCCTGTAGGGGGGCCCTGAGGGCGACATGGGTGCAGTCGACCAGCCCCTGCACATTTGGCATCCCCGCAATTGCCACGAACCCCGCAGCCCGGGCTTCCTGATGGGCCTGGTCCAAGTCGAATTTGATAAACTACCCAGCTCGGGCATACAGGGCCTCAGTGACCTGCTTGACACACGTGTGGACTGCAGACTGGGAGATGCCACAGACATCTCCGCTCGGGCTCTGGAAAGAGCCGGTGGTGTAAAGGTTCAGGGCTGCCGTCAATCCGACAGCCACTGAGAGTGGGTGCCCCCCACTGCCCCTCGGCGCCAGGTCCTGCAGCAGGTCACATAGGTGTCGCACGGTCTCCTTTCGGAGTCTGAGACGTTGGCGGCATACGGTGTCCGACTTCTCCTCGAAGGAGACTCGTGCACGGAAGTGCCGGGGTCTCTGCTCCCTCCTTCTGCGAAGCCCCCGCCCTGGGAGAATGTCGGCCACCTCCTGCCTCTGATGGTCGTCTCCCTCCAGCCCTGTAGGTGGTACGGCCCGGGCCTCCTGGGCCCGCAATTCTTCCTCCAGTTCCTCCTCCTCGGCTCCAGCAGCAACCAATAGTACTGCCACATCGATTGGTTGCATTCCAAACGCCATCTCGCCACTCTGAAAGGGGGGTGGGGATAAGGGGAGGGGGGGGGGGTGCAGGGGAGGTGGATTGAGGGGGGGAGCGGGGAGGAGCAGATGTTGGAGTCATGCAATGCTGCTTGCCCCTAGCACATTGACAGCCACAGCCCCCCATTACCCTCAGTCCCCCCCAGCCCCAAGCTGCACACAGCCACAGCCCCCCCATTACCCCCAATCCCCCCAGCCCCAGGCTGCACACAGCCACAGTCCCTGGTTGCTTTGGCAGGCTGCTGCAGTGCTATGTGCCCTCTGTGCACATCTCCAGCCTTCAGCCTGCAGTGAGCTGTGGTGCTAGGACCCAGCTGCACTGCAGGGCTCAGTGTTGTGCAGAGCAGCAGCCCCCCCCACACAGTCCCTGAGACGCCACCCACCCGGGACAGCAGAATGGCTGCGACTTCCAATGCACGTAAGTACCACGGAACCTCCGATCGCAACGCGCCTACCTCCTCTCACACCCTCGCTGTGGAGGCGCCTGCTCCCGACTTTCATTTCGCAGGTCGGTAATTGCGCGGGCGCAGATTGGGGCGGAGGATGGTAAAGTGGGAAACTTCGGTAAAGTTGGGCACGGGCTTCATTATGCCGATTTAAATGCATGCAAATGCATTTAAATCGGCCTACTGGCCGATCCAAGCGCGTGCCGGATCGGCGCCTGGATCGGCCGTTGTTAAAGGCGCGATTGGCCTTGGGTCGGGTCTGGACCGCGTTTTAGGCCCGACGCCCAACTTTACCACGATTTCGTGTCCGAAAGCGGACGCGATATTTTGGTAAAATTGGGCCATTGTCCTAAGGGAGAGGAGATGAGGATCATACCAGGAGGAATGGTCAGGGTGAGAGAGAGTAATGGTTTTTTGGGGAGTTGTAGCCTCAAAGGTGGAGGTGAGGATATAGTTGATCACAACATGTCTGCAGTTATTGATTTGCTGAATGAAGGACCAAAGGAATTTTTGAGAGTGCGGTAAAATTGTAAATTAATTGGGATAATATTTTTCCAGGAGTGAGCAAGAAGGAAGTAAGGTTGAGATGAGGAAGAAGATGTGATTTTACTATTTTTCATGGTTTCACAATTTTAATTTGAACCATTAATGCTGTACTGCTCTGTAGGTTTAAAAAGAATGAAATCTTCTATAAATTGTACTTCCTTAATTTGGTGTAGACCAACACTGATTATTCTCTTTATTTATTCATAGGTCTCCTGTTCTGAAGCCATTCTTCTTCTTACACCCAAAACAGAATTTTACGGTATAGTAATTGTGTTAAACATTTTAAAATACCAAACCAAAGGAGAGGCTCCACAGAAAAGCATGTTCAGTCTACACTACACAATTAAACCTTGCTTCCAAATTGATGCCATCTGAGTTGTGCGTATAATTTGGGACCTTTTTTGCTCTAAATTCTGATTTGATATACAATATTAAGTTAATTAAGTTAATCTAGCATGTTTAGCGCCAAGTCAGATGATTGGGGGTTTAAGCGTTGATTCCCTGGCCTGGTGTTTCCACTTGACTGCTTGTTATTTTGGCACAATTCATCCAAAATTGGTGCAACTGAGACTGGGGACTAACTTTTAAGCACAAATGACATTTAGCTCCACTCGCGTTCTGCAATCTTGGTTTAAAAACATTGGGATAGAAATACATAAAACTAGCCAAGGCCTAACCGCCGCAGCTAGCTTCTGCTAATTGCGCACATCTGCAGGCCTTTGAGGAGGCTTCACAATTTAAGCTTTTTGGGCACAAGGAGATTATTGGATTAATTTACTAAAATCGACTACTGTGCTCCAATAAAATGAGTAAATGGTTCTATTTTTTTAATTGGTCCTGTATATTTTTTAGAAGTCATGTTCAGTCATTTAAAATTCAGTTACCTACAACACTGCACTGAAAATGCTTATTCTTTGTGACAAATCAATTTTTTGGCTGTGCTAATCAAGCTGTAGCACGATTAAACATATCAGGGAATTTTATACAACAATTTTCTTAATTTTTTAAAAAACTATGGCCGGGATTCTCCCGACAGTGTAGCAGGTCGGAAGAATCGATGGGCCGAATGGCCTCTTTCTGTACTGTAGGGTTTCTATGAAGACACCAGCAGGGGACCTTTAGTAAGGTTCGTGACCAGCGTTCAGCCAGTCGTGAGTCCCCCAGGCGCTTTTTTTTTTAAGCGCAATCAGCTCCATGCCAGAAACCTGCGCGGAGCTGATTATCATATGGAGATTACAATTTCCATATAATTAGCGGGCCTGGGAAGGTATTCTCTGGGCTCGCTAGTGTCTCTTCCCCCTCCTGCCGGCTGGGAGTGGTTCCTGCCAGCAGGGTTTACGACTGCTCCCCACTGATGGGGGACAGGCATCCTTACCCCATTAGGGGGGACAGAGGCCATCGAAGCCTCACCGGAAGGTTGGAGACAAGGGGGGAGGTGCCCCTTGGTCAGTGCAGCCTGGCCCCCTAGCACTGCTCAAGGGGCAAACTAGCACTGCCACTGGGCACAGGACAGTGCCAAGTGGGCGGGGCCAGAAGGAGCGGAGCATACGGGGGGGTGCTGCCACTCTGCAAGTGGGATTGGTGGGGGAGGGAGGGAGGAGGCGATGAAGGTTGGCGGTCAGGGCTGGCCATGAGGGCGTATTGGGCTTGATCATCGGGGTGGGGGGGTGATGGTGATCGGGGTTGGCCGGGCGTTGGGGGCGAGATCGGGGCTGGCCCAGGAGTGTAGTAGGCCAGTGATGAGGGGATTGCAGGGAAGGCCAGCGATCAGGAAGCCGGCGATGGGGGCCACTGTGCGTGCGCTGATCTCTGCACTGACAGATCGGCGCATGTGCAGTGGTTCAGCACTATGCTGTTGGCCTCTCGGGCAGGAATTAGCCCCGCTCCCTACTTACCAGGGGGAATCATGCTGAGGTATTCTGCATTGCACAGAGTGTTGGAGGTTCATTCTGGTGGGAACCTCCCAAAAAATGGGTGGGAAATACTCCCATTTTCTCTGCCATTGGGCACTTAGTTTTATTTTTGGAGCATCCCGGTCTATATTTTAAAATGTTGCTCAATGTGCTGGTTTATGGCAGGTTTTGAATATGGTGAAATGCAAATATGTTTGAGCAGAAAACCAAAAACAAAATGTGGGAACAATTTACACCAATGATAACTCTACCTTTACATTTGTTGGTAAATATTTAAATTGTTAACTAAGGATAACTGCAGAACTTTAAGCACCTTTTATGTCAATTAGTACTCTTCATGTTGCCCAATGCAGTACCAGATCCCCACACATGGGTTTATCTCTTAATTTGTTCTCAACACAGGATTTTGTGCCTTCTGCCCAAAAGTTGAATTGGTTATTTGAACTTTACAAGACTGTCAAATAACATTCTAGAATGTGCGTTAACATCACCTTTTTGGAAATCAACTACTTGGTCTGTTTAAGTTTTTTTTGTTTTGTTTGTTGTCATCCATGTCACATGGATCTTGAACACTTCACAATCTGTATATCAAGAATGATGCATGATTTGCGAATTGGTTCCTCATTCTTTAAGTGGCATTATCCTCAAACTAAGCTCCAACCTCACTAACCCCACTGATCCAAATCTGTGGATTTTTTTCTGTTAGTTAGCAGGTGAGCAGATGCTCATTTTAAATGTGCACCAGTGTTTTTGCTTATATTAGAAACCACAGGAAAGCATGGCATCTAGCATTCTCACTTTCCAAATGGGAGGCTACAAGAAGATTTAAATTCAAATATAAAATTACATGCGTATATTGGAGGCCAAACAACAGGTCAAACCTGCATAATATTAGGCAGCTAGATTGACACTGAGATGTACTCTGTTACAAACTCATGTTCTAAAATGCTTCAGGGGTCTGAGTTTGAAGTCTATTGGAAACTTGGATAAACCCATCATAGACTGAGGCACAGGTACTCTGTGTAAGTTGGCATCACCAGATAAGAAATTATGTACTTTGCTTTTAAATAAGATAATGTTATACATCACTTTGGGCCTCCTTTCTGTACTACTTCTAAACATAGTTTACTACAAATTATGTGGAAGATGTGAAATTACTGTCCATATTTTTTTCCCAGTTCTGTTAAATGTGCTTGGTATTAAAGTAACTTAATTCTATGAAGGAATTGGTTAGAGCTTGTATGAGAAAAAGACATCTGGTATTAAGTGAGGCAAATCATTTTTAATCCTTGGTTACACTTATTGTGTTAAGAGAAGCACTTTCAAAGCTAAAGAGTAAAAAAAACAATTATAACAAGTTGTTCAAAGCAGGATAACGTTATAATGACAAACAATGATGTGTACCAGGAAAGATAATTCGGAAGCGACTGATAAATAATGACCCCCGATATTCATAGAACAGTTCAGTGCAGATGGAGGCCATTCAAACCATTGAGTCTGCTGCACTGGCTCTTCTGAAGAATAATCCTGTTCGTCACAGTCTCTCTCTCTCTCTCTCTCTTCCACACACACACACAGCCCCCCCCCCCCCATATCTGTGTGTCTTTTCTCACTCAATTATTTCTCTAATTCCCCTTTGGAAGCCGCTATTGAATCGGTATCCAGCACCCGATCAGGCAATGTATTCCAAATCCTAACCACTCATTGGGTGAGAGAGTTTCTCCTCGTGCTGCATCTTTTTTTTGCCAATCAGCTTAAATTTTCCTTCTAGCTATCGACTTTTCAGCCATTGGTAATAGTTTACGGTTATTTACTCTGCGTAAACCCTTTATTATTTAAAACGGATCTATCAAATCTCCTGCTAAACTTCCCTGCTCTGAGGAGAACAATTCCAGCTTCTCCAGTTTATCCATGTAAATGTAATTCCTCATTCCTGGAACCATTCGAGTAAATCTCTTCTGTACCGTCTCCAAAATCTCCTTGTTCTTACTAAAGTGTGAAGCCCAAAATCAGGCACAATACACTGATTAGGGCCAAACTGGTGGTTTATATAGATCCTGGGTTTTTTGTACTCTATAGTTCTATTTATAAAGCCCAGGATCACATGTGTTTTACTAACTGCTTTGTCAACCTGTTCTGCACTTGTCAAAATGTGTGCACAGACATCCACAGGAATTTTTTCTTGCAGCCGCCTTTAAAATAGTACCATTCAATATGCATTCTTCCAACCAAAATATATCACCTCATACTTTTCAGCATTGAACCAATTAGTAACTAATATTTGCAAGTCTCTGAATTTGAACCCATAACTGTTTCTTAGCCTGATTGAGACAAAAGAATGTTCATACCACAACGTGACTCAATGCTATGGCGATACTTAAGTGTGCAGTAAGAAAGAAACTGCTGCAAAAAAGTATGATAAATGGTGGTTGCCAGTCTGCAATTTTTTGATCTGCAGTCCTTATGGACAGTGCTCAGGAGTATCAGTCACATAATCGAACTTGAATTTCATGGCCTCACTTACCCTGAACTGTAAAATCCTGCCCAAGGTCAACGGACCTTTCCATGGTGCGCCCCTCGCCCGCTTCGATTCCCGTGGTGGACGGGACAGTAACATTCAGGTCAAAGTATCTTAAGTCTATTATAATTTAAACACCATCATATTGTTAAAACTGATAACATTGTCTTTTTGCAGATTGATATATTTCTGAATGGAAAGCATGCAGAAATGTTTAAAGAAGACTTTAACTATCCACACTTACCTGCTCTAGAGGAAAATATAGAACAGAAAGAGGATGATCTAAAAGGTGTGTGGATAATGTTTTATCTATGTTGCATTTCATGTGACACTAAAATGGTTTTCCAGATGTGTTGATGCATGTATATTTATTTGGAGGTGGAGTGGTGAGGGAGTGAGAGCAGAGTAGTGGAAAGCCAGTAAGGGGAGAGCTAAGCAGATGTGAGTTTGTGGTATTAAATTGTTCAAAGGTTGGTGCTAATTGGCAAACTTACTCACATGGCCAAAAGAATGGCTGTGTGGGAAGTGAAAATGTCACACTCTGTAGCATAAGTGCCCTACATAGGCTGGAACATCACAATTGAAGGCAACATTTAACCCTGATTGCATCTAACCTTTGCCTACAGTTCAATTAATGTACATCATAGATAATTTATTCTGTGAAACACTTCAGGAGATTTTGACCAAATGAAAGGTTATACAAATGCAAATATTTGTTTCTGAGAGAGAAAGAAAACCCCTTTCTCTATTGTGCAGTGGAGTGTAATGTGCTGTAGAAAACACAGTGTATTGCAAATTAATTTCTTTATTTTCTTCTTTGCTCAATGATAAAACCGGAGTATATCTCTAAATCACTAAAGTTACAGCATCAATTGGGAGAGCTCCTGAGGAAAGTCTTGTTTTTGGATACTGTTCAGTAGGTCTTAATGAAATAGTTGTAGTCTTAAGTAGATTAACTGTATGTACTTATTAACTACAAGAACCACCTATCACTAAAAATGCCAAATTGACAAAGAATGGTTCAATACTAAGGGATGGAAAAAGAGGATGAAACGATACCTAGATGCCAGGACAACCTGCAATTCATGGAGTTTACCCGAAAGGACAGGGCCTACACCCCTCCTCCAACAGTAGTACGAATAAGATATGGAAGGGTGCACTCGTGTTCTTAATCCGTTTATGAGTGGAAACAGTTTCTGCCTATCCTGCGCAGCCCCCTCTCCTCTCAGCCTTCTTTTCTCCAAGGAGAGAAACAGTCCCAACTTCACGGTGGCATGGTGATTAGCACTGCTGCCCCACAGCACCAGGGACCTGGGTTCGATTCCAGCCTTGGGTGACTGGTTGTGTGGGGTTTGCACATTGTGCCTATGTTTCGTGCATTTCCTCCGGGTGCTCCAGTTTCCTCCCACAGTCCAAAGATGTGCAGGCTAGGTGGATTGGCCATGCTAAATTGCCTCTTAGTGTCCCAAGATGTGCAGATTAGGGAGATTAGTTGGGTAAATGCGTAGGGTTACGGGGATAGGGTAATCATGGACCAGGGTAAAATACTCTTTCAGAGAGTTGATGTAGACTTGATGGGCCAAATGGCCTCCTTCTGCACTGTAGGAATTCTATTATTCTCTCAGATTTATCCTCATTACTTAAGTTTCTCATCCCTGGAACCATTCTTCTTCTGCACTCTCTCCAATGTGTTCACATTCTTCCTATAGTGTGGCGCCCAGAACTGTGTACACTATTCCTGCTGAGGTCTAACAAATGTGTATAAATTCAGCATAGCCTCCTTGGCTCTTGTTCTCTATGCCCTTGTTCATAAAGCCTAGAATACTATATGCTTTATTAACTGCTCTCTCCATCTGTCATTCCACCTTCAATGATTTATACACATATACACCCAGGTCCCCCTGCTCCTGCACCCCTTTTAGAATTTTACCCCTTATTTTCTATTGTTCCTCCATGGTCTTCCTACCAAGTGCATCATCTCACACTTTACATTGAACTTTATCTGCCACCTATCTGCCCATTCCACCAACTTGTCTATATCCTTTCAAAGTTCTATTGTTAAAACCCAATGTGTAAGTGAAAATAAATTAGGCTTTTAAATGGAGATTGATCGTACCATTATGCATTGTGCAGTAAATTTGGAGTAGAGTAGAGGTTTCTGGCTGGGGTTTTGTGTGACACATGACACCTTAGTTCAGTTTTGTTTTCAAGAAAATGATGCAAAATTGTCAATGAAATAATGTGGTTTGTAACTGCTGCCTTCAATAATTGGTTGTCTTAGTAGGGTTACCAACTCTGGCTGGTCATGTTCTAGGAGATGTAATCACATGACCTCTTCAGCTGCCCCTCTCCCTGACAGTGATCGCTCAACATTTCAATCATCACAGAGACCCACCTTCCCAAAACCTTTTGGTTTTGACTTTTGAAAATCTGGACACCCAACTTTAAAAAGAATAAGAAAGTATGACTAGAGAAGTGTACCTGTAATTACTATAATGTGCTTACTCCCATCTGGTGGGCCATCTAGTGTTCAGTTAACAATGCGCAAGTAACAGACCTCTCAGCTGAAAACTTCCCTGTTAATCATCCTGGGGGAGGGAAGATGGAGAATAAGCAGAAGAGCAGAAAATGAGTAAGGAGAGTGAGGACCGCAGGAGAGAAGAGAGGCTCAAGAATCAGGAGGTAGGAGAGTTGATGGAGTGTGGAGGATGGTGATAAGTAAGTGGGGGTGGGAGTGGGAGGAGAGAAAGTAATGGGGTATAATATTCCATTCTGCTTGAACAGCCTGCTAAACACCTTTTCCCCTTCACCTGTTTTCTACATCTCTTTCCTGTTCCTCCTTCCCCCATATTTCGTCTTCCTTCACATCTTAGCTTTCCTCCCCCCTTGCCCTCTCTTCCTCCATCTCATCAGTTCCCCACCCTTCCTTCCTCCACTTATTGTTCTTCTCCCTTTGTTCATGGTTGCTTTTCCCTCTGCTTGTAAGTGTAGAGAGAGGGGGGAGGGGGGGGGGGGGGGGGGGGGGGGAATAGCCGGAGAGCTAGAGTGGGGGGGGGGGGGGGGAAATAGCCGGAGAGCTAGAGTGGGGGGGGGGGGAATAGCCGGAGAGCTAGAGTGGGAATGAAGATGCAACTGGGGAGATTTGGGCAGGGTGTGGTGGCAGTAACAGCCACATCTGAGTGTTAGCTGGGGGCAAGGGTGACCTCAGAGGGCAGTGGAGGAGCAACCAAATTGGTGGTGGCAGATGTACAGGACTCCTAGATAGGAAAGTGGAGAGGGCAACCATAGTGGAGGAGGTGAGCCAGAGAGAAGCATTGAAAGTATCAGTCACAGGAAATCCACAATCTTTTAAGCCAATTCACACTTTGTTTTACGTCTTGACCCTTAATTACCACTCCTTACAGTAATATGTTTTAATTGTTCCTCCTGGTGTTTTATTTTTAGTCCCAATGTTTGTTAATTTAGTTCTTCTGTTTATATGTTTTTTTCTGAGTCAAGCTTCTACTGTTTACATTTCTGTATTGCTACTCATTTATCTTTTCCTTAAATACTCCTGTTGTAATGTCGTTCCTTACAAATTTATTAAACCTTTCTCCTCCTGTTTTTTTTTCTACTAATCTTTATTTGTTAATTCCCATAACCACTAGATATCTATGTAAATTATATTAGTGTGATGCCCACAGCTTCTATTTAAATATAACCACTTCTCTTTTAACTCTTGCTTCTACTCCTTTTTTAAGTTCCGTCTTACTATGCTATTGATTTTCAGGCCCATTTCATGTTTATTATTCTCTCTCGTGCCAATGAGGAATTAACTGGAAATAATGATATACAGCAAGCTAAAAATGGGGCTTTAAACAGATTACATGGGGGGAATGGTTGGCAAATAGAACATGATGTTAGTATAATATTTAAACGGAGATGAAAGAGATATAAATGAAATCTACTAAGACAAACAATAAAAAAGCATATCAGAGGCCGGGTTTCCTGATGATTTGTTCAAATTTGAGGAGAAAAAAACATTTAGCATTTAAAGGAGAGATAATAAAATTGAAAATAGAACAAATGTAAAGAGCATTGGAATGCTACAGACAAGGAGATCAAGAGTAGGACAGGAATTCTGAAAAACATCAGTCTAGAAGTAGTCATCAATTTCTCGGTCTTTTGGCTAAGATCGAGTGTAGTATCGACATGCTGTGCTTGGTTGAAGTCATTAGGTTACATTTTAGCTTCATTTGCCGCAATTTTTAAAAGCGGCATCTTGGCCTTTTGGCTAAGATGCAAATGAGATAAAGCCTTGGAGGAGGTGCAATGCCTACTCCAATCAGCTTGGATCATGTAGATCAAGCCCAAGACAAGAGGTGAGAGCCCTGTCTTGTCAGCTTGGATCGGGAATGTCTCAACTTGTTGAGACTCTGAATTGGACTTGATTTGATTGAATTGGAATAAAAACAAAAAAAGAAAATCACAAAGAAATAATAAAAATCAATGTCAGACTACTTGGAGATGAAGGTGCATGCTTGTAGTTACAGATTGAAACAATGGTGGATTGCAAAATAAGTGCTTGGTCTCAGTTTCCACAGTAAAGGTAAATGTTAGAATTATATTACACCAGATGAGGCTGTAGAACATTTAGTAGAGTTTATTCATAAAGAGAAAAGAAAGAACTTGCCTTTCTAAAGCTCTTTTTACATCTTCAGGGCATCCAAAATCAATAAGTTAGTTTTGATGTATAGTCACTGTTGCTGCATGGACATGATGTGGAGATGCTGGCGTTGGACTGGGGTAAACACAGTAAGAAGTCTCACAACATCAGGTTAAAGTCCAACAGGTTTATTTGGTAGCAAATTTGGCTTTTGCTACCAAATAAACCTGTTGGACTTTAACCTGGTGTTGTTAGACTTCTTGCTGCATGGACAAACATGCCAGCAGTTTGGGCATAGCAAGGTTCCATTAGGATCGGTGAGATGAATCATAGAATAGAATCATAGAATTCCTACAGTGCAGAAGGAGGCCGTTCAGCCCATCGAGTCTGCACTGACAACAATCCTACCCAGGCACTGTCCCCTTAACCCCATGTATTTATCCTGCTAATCCCCCTGCCACTAAGGGGCAATTTAGCATGGCCAATCCACCTAACCAGCACATCTTTGGACTGTTGGAGGAAACCGGAGCACCCGGAGGAAACCCATACAAACACAGGGAGAATGTGCAAACTCCACACAGACAGTCAGCAGAGGCCTGAATTGAACGTGGGTCCCTGGCGCTGTGAGGCAGCAGTGCTAACCACTGTGTCACCCAGATTATCTGAGATTTTCAGGTGGTGTTGGTTAAAGGATAGATGTTGGTCAAAGCACCCGGAGAACTCTTGTGCTGTCCTCCAAATGGTACCAAGGGATCTTTTCCATCAACCAAGAGGACTAAGGGAGCCTCAGTTTAATGTTTCATCTGAAAGGCGATCTGGAAACTCATCTATGGTGATGCAGCAATTGCTCAGTTCTGTATTAAAGGCCTTGGTATTAACTTGGAGTGAGCAGGCTTGTTGTTTTGCAACTGAGAAAACCAGAAGAACAGGTTTCACTGTCAAACATAACAGCAGGATATGATTATCTTCTTTTTGTCTCTGTTTATAAGCCATAGCCAGGTTGACTGGAGGAATGTATGTAGTGGAGGTTCCCAGGGGGCAATGTTAGGATCACTGTTTTTCTTGATACATATTAATGATTTAGAGTTGGATATACACAGCTTGAAAGTATCATCAACTGTGAGGCAGAAAGTGATAAACCTCAAGAGGTCATAAGCTGGTGGAATGGGCAGACAAGTGGCAGTGAAATGTGAAGTGAATCATTTTTGTTGGAAAATTGAGGAGAGGCAATAGAAAAAAAGGGTACAATTCTAAAGGGCGTGCAGGAGCAGAGGGACCAAGGAATATTTATGCACAAATCATTGAAGGTAACAGGGCAGATTGAGACAGCAGTTAATTAAGTTTTGTACATGGGGGCAAAGAGAACAAAAGCAAAGAAGTTATGCTAAACCTGAATAGCTAAAGAACACAGTAAGAAGTTTAACAACATCATAGCTAAAGAACATGCAGTGGATGTGCTTTATATAGACTTTCAGTAAGCATTTGATAAACTACAGAAGGGAATAAAGATGCATGAAATTAAGTGAAATGGATAGTAAAGTGATTTAAAGTGTAAAAACTACTTATCCAATTGGAAAGATGTGGTTAGTGGTGTTTATTCAGTTACACAGGTCTATATTGGGTTAGTCTGATTTACTAAATATATAAATAATTTGGACTTAAATTGAGCGAACAATATTAACATCTGTTGAAACTTGGTAAAAAAATAGGGACAAGATAAATAAGCTAACAGAGCAGACAAATAGCAGATTCAGTTGAATAGAGAAAAAGATGATGCATAGAAGTAATTTTAGGCAAAAAGAACACACTTTAAATGCAATAGAGGAGCAGAGGGACTTTAACATAATTATACATAGGCGGGGTAGAACAAGCAGATAAGGCAAATAATAAAGTAAAGAAAATCTTTGGTTTTATATCCAGATGAATAAATTACAAAAGCAGAGGTGTAAATTGAATTTGCACTGGACCTTCGTTTAACCTCAGTATTATTTACAGCTTTGATGCCCCTTTACGTTTTATGGTTTATCTCATGGCCTAATCTTTACTGGGAAGGTTTCCCTTTACTCATGAGTAACTCTGGTCCTACTCAGATAGATTACTTCAAAACATATATTTTAATAAAACTACTTTATTTACATTATACACTAAGTAAGTACATGTCTCCTGTGTATAGACTATTCCGTCTGCTTTAGAGTCCCTAACAAATTACTGCTGTTGTAGCTTTTACATCATAATACACATCACTATCTCATTACCATAACTATTCAACCGTTATACTACACCTCCCACCTACTTCTGTTCATGGTATTTTTGGAGGAGCTGGTCATTCCAGACTGTATATTGATCAACCTTCTTGGCAAAGTTTCCTCACCTGGGTACACTCGACATCTTCCTTCTGTGCTTTTCTGAATTCTTGTAGTTTTTGCTCAGAGATGGGTAGGGAATTTGTTATGATTGATGAGAATGTTTTTACCTCTGAAACGGGGTACTAAGTCTTGGGATATGGTGTGATCAATCATAGCCCTGGATAATGCAGCAGCTGTGGGCTGCACATACATACCTGTCCACTGGTAACATGTCAGTCTAAGTTTGAAACGTATTTGTTGAGTTCAGAAGGGGGACCAATGGTTTATGTTCTGTCTCAGTTGGAATGGTATATCAACTAACCCAGGTATCCCTCTGCTGCCAGGTCACTGCCAATGCTTCTTTCTTTATATTTGCATAGCGTTGCTCTGTTTCTGTTAGTGGCCTGGAGGCAAAGTAGACTGGCTTTTGTTACTATCCTTCTGGACCTGAATGAGCACGGCTCCAAGGCTTGTTGAGGATGCGTCAGCATCTTGGGCAATCTGGGATTATAATGCACCAGCATGTCTGAAGAGATGAGCCTTCCCTTTATTCACTGAAATTAGTTAGTTATCTCAATATCCCAAAATCACTGTTGCTCTTTTTGTAAAATATCTCTCATAGGTTCAGTAATTGTAGCTAAATTCAGAATGAATTTGCCAACCTGACTGATCATTCCAAGGAACCTTTGGACATCAGTAACACACTTTGGTTGTGAAAGTCACTGACTGTTTTCTTTTTTGAAGTCCTACCATTATATACATCCTGTCAATGTATGGTGTGTCCTAAAAACTTAATTGTAGTTTTTGCAAATTCACATTTCTGGTTTAAGGTGAGACGTGTGAACACTGTGATCATGCTGTTGTCATGTGGCTCTATGGATAAGCAGGTCATCTCCATTTGACAAATTACTTCCTGTTTCCTTGCAGAATGTTTAACATGGCTCATTGGAATATCTCCGGAGCTGATGTTATCCTGAAGGGAAGTGCGGTTACAACAGAGCCGTCCAAATGGCACAATAAATATTGTTAGCAGCCTGGACTCCTGGTCAAGGGGTAGCCTCAAGATTAGTGAAGAGGACTCTGTTGGCAAGTTTGGCCAAGCTGTCATCCTCTAATGCCATCGGATAGATTTCTCTTTGCCCTGCTCTGTTTCATTGCGTGAGGTCTACGGAAAGCTTGAGCTTAGGGATTGTTCCAAGCCCTGAGCACCACCTAGTTGGTTGCATGATAAATAGCGATTGTTTTCAGTGATTAGCAAAAGAGCACAAATTCAAGATAGAACTCAAAAAATGCATACTGAGCGGGGAAACAGAAAAATAGTCCTTATGCAAGGACTAATTAGAATGTGAATTCTTTGCCACAAATTATAATCGAAGCGGTCTGTAGATTTCTTTAAAAAGAAATGAGGGTTTTTTTAAGAAGTACAATGTTAATGGATATGGACAGTGAGCAGGAGTGTGGTCACAGGCAAGGTGGGCACATGAACATGAGGAATAAGAGCTGTGCCATTCAACAAGATCATCTTCTAACTCAACTTCACCTTTCACATTATTCCCACATCCTTAGTACCCAAAACTCAATTGATCTCGTCTTGAATATGCTCAATGACTGAGCATCACAACTCTGTGATGTAGAGAATTTCAAACATTCACAACCCTCAGTCCTAAATGGCCAACTCTTATTCTGAGACCCCTGTATTTTAGATCCCCCAGGGGAAACATCTTCTCCACCCTACAGTATCAAGCCCCTTAATAATTTTATACATTCAGTTCGATCACCTCATTCTTCTAAACTCTAGGGAATAAAGGCCTTGTCTACTCAATCGTTCCTCGTAGATCAATCACCTCATCCAGGAACCAGACTGTGGAATTTTGCTACACTCCCTCCAGAGACTAAGACTACACACACTACTCAAAAGCTAACACACCAATTGCCTTCTTAATTCCTGCTGTACTTGCATGTTAACTGTCTGTGATTCACGTACAAGGACACCCAGATCCCGCCGCACTTATTTCTTAGTCTTTCACCATTCAAAAAGTATTCAGTTTTTTTTGTCCTATCAAAGTGAATAACTTCACAGTTTTTGCGTCATCGTATTCTGCTTGCCATGTTCCTGCCCCCTCACCCACCAGTCAACATTCCTCTACAGCCATTTTGCATCCTTCTCACTTTCCCACATAACTTGGTATCATCAGCGAGCTTAGATAAATTACACTCAGTGCCCTGGTTTAAGTCATTAATATAGATTGCAAATAGCTGAGGCCCTGCTAAGTATAGCTGGCTAACATGGACCCTGCTCTTTGTTTTGTGTCCATGAAACAATCCCCAATTCATGTAGCATATTACCCTATCCCATGAAGAATGCTAATTTTCTGTAATAACGTCTGGCATTTTATTGAATGCTTTGTGAAAATCCAAATGCACAGCATCCATTGATTTCCCCTTATCTATCTACTACGGAAGAATACTAGGCTGGACGTGAATCCAGAATTGGGCTGTTTGTGTGCAGTAACTTTCTATGATTCTTTCCCAAAATTGAGAGTAGAAAGTGTTCCAATCCCCAGCACTAAAATCCTTCTTTCATACAATGTTACGTTCAAAAAGAATCCAATCTGACAGATGCATTTTTCCAAGTTTCAAAGCTACAAAGTACCTTTTACACTGAAAGTTAAATGAATAATTTACAGATTTAACACAGTTTTGTAATTGTGTATGTACAAAACAGAATGGCAGAAGGCGGGAAATGGTGTTCCATGTGGTGCACTGAGACAACTGCTGTTCCCAATTTACATTAACCATTTGGACTTCAGAATGAAAAAACAGACGCCCATAACTATTGGGCTCTGAGGTAACATTCCCAGGCGGAAGCCCAAAGATGCGTTGGGGATCCTCCCCAGAATTGCCCACATAAGGATGGCAGGGTGATTGCCTGGGAAGTTCAAACTTCCATTGAGCAATTACCCTGCAGTAGGAACCATGTGAAACTCTGGTTCAAACCTCAGATGATTCCAACTGTCCTACAATAACAGTTACCCAGAAAACGTTAGATGAATTAAAACCACTTCAAATTTCTGGGTAGCTATCATACTGACCCACCCCCTAATACCCTCTACTCTCTCTAACCACACTCCCAACCACCCACATCCCCCAACTACTCTCCCCCACCCCCCTCCCACAGACCACCCTTTGGACCCAGTGCAGTAAAAACGGGACATGGTTTCCTTACCTCTGACTCAACACGAGTCCTCAGGAAGCTGCTGAACTGCACCTTTCTCTCACAGCCCAAGTCGGAAGGTCGGGCAAGAAAGGTGCGGCTGTGTTTCAGGGTAAGTAACTAGGAGCTGAGTAGCAATCCGACTGTGACTATCACTCCACAGAAGTTGCACCCATAATTTCTAAATTTGCAGATGATACCAAGTTGGGGGAATAGTCAAGACTGAAGAAAACTGCAACAAATTACAGGAGGGCATTGATAAACATTGGCAAATAATTGGCACAACACAGAGAAAGATGGTGTAGTGCATTTTGGTAGGAGGAATAGGAAAGAAACTTCTTACGAGGAAGGTGAAAGTCTGGATGGGTAAAGCAACAAAGGGATCGGGAGAAACGTCTTTATCTGGTAATCAATCATAGAATCCCATAGAATTCCTATAGTGCAGAAGGAGGCCATTCGGCCCATCGAGCCTGCACCAACAACGATCCCACCCAGGCCCTATTCCTGTAACCCCACATATTTACCCTGCTAATCCCCCTGACACTAGGGTCAAATTAGCATGGCCAATCAACCTATTCCCGTAATTCCCCTGACACTAGTGGACTAGCGAATTAGGTGGCCAATCCACCTAACTCGCACATCTTTGGAGTGTGGGAGGAAACTGGAGCACCCGGAGGAAACCCACGCCGACACGGGAGAATGTGCAAACTCCACACAGACAGTGACTCAAGTCTGGAATTGAACTCGGGTCTCTGACGCTATGAGGCAGCAGTGCTAATCACTATGCCACCGTGCCACCTTAGGGAGGGTTGTAGTGAATAGTACAGATGCATTTAAGGGAAGCTAGACAAGGAAGAAGGGAAGAGATAGTTATAATGATAGATTTAGATGAGAAAAGTTGAGAGGACGTTTGAGAGGAGTTGACATGACATGAACTGGTTGAGCTGAATGGCCTGTTTCTTAGCCAGAACCCAACAGGTAAAAGTTGAAGTGCGTTGCAACCTTTGCTGTAGACAGTTTGGCATTAAAATGAAGCTGGACATTATTACTTGTACTGGGAATTAATGCCAAACTTAATGACAGCATATTTCTATAAAACTAATTACTTACGAACAGAGCTAAACCTAAATGAAAAAGTACGGTTATATTTACTTGAATTTATTCCTTTGATATTAGTAAAAACAGAAGGAAGACTAAAATTCTGGACATAAAATCTACAACATATGAAATGCACCACCTGCCAGTCAGCATGTGAAAGGGAAAGTTCTGCCTGTTAAACTTTCAGATGAGAGTTTACATTTTCAAAATCTGAATCATTTGGAGATCAAATTGAGTATTTCAAATTATCAATAATAAAATGGACCATTTTCTAAGTGTGCAGATGTATCTTGTTTTCGCCATAAAACAATATAGTGCCTTTAAAACATAAAATTCTTCACAGAAGCATTACTAAAGCACCTATAGAATCACTTACACAGCATTTAAAAAGTGTTCAAATTCAGTACTGTCTGCCCTCTGCAATACCTATCTGCCAATCATGGAATGCCTGCTAAACACTGTCAGGAGGCAGGCATCACAGATATCAGGCAAGCTTCTCCGGCCACTTCCCAGTGTTTTCCTCAGCAGCAGGAGGCAGCGCACCATTTGCTAGCGCCGGAATCTTCTGGGAATTCCCAATGAAGCCACTCCATATCGCCAGGAAATCAGTGTGCATCACCAGCAGGACCAGAGCATCTCAACAGAGTGAAATCTATTTGAGGAAGATGATTCTTGTTCTTTACTTTGCAAGTAACCAGTTGCAAAGTTTTAAAAACTCAAATATTTCAGGACCGTATAAAAATGACATTTAAATTACAGAATTTAAAAAAAAATTCATTTGTGGGACATTGGCGTCACTGGCTGGTCAGCATTTATTGCCCATCCCTAGTTGCCCGACGGCAGTTGAGAATCAACCCCATTGCTGTGGCTCTGGAGTCACATGCAGGCCAAATCTGGTAAAGACAGCAGATTTCCTTCCCTAAAGGACGTTAGTGAACCAGGTGGATTTTTCCCACAACCAACAATGATTTCATGGTTCTTAATTCCAGATTTTTTTTTTTGAATTCAAATTCCACCATCTGCCATGGCCGGATTCAAACCCGGATCTTCAAAACATTAGCTGAGTTTCTGGATTAATAGCCTGGCAATAATACCTCTTGGCCATTGCCTAATTATGAGATGTGCACAAATGAACAAGTTCAAAAGGAGTTAATCGAGAGTGAATTTATAAACATGCAGTAATAATTAACAACAGAATTAACGTTTATCTTCAAAAAAGATAAACTAAGGTTAGCTCAGCAACAGAACTCTTTCCCAAGTGTCCCAAACTAGATAACTTTGTTCTGGAAAAGTTTACCAGTTACACTGGAATCTTCACCCCAAGGGCAAGGACCTATTTCTGTTTTGCATTGGCCAGAAGGATATTCCGATATGCAAGTTGAAAGCTCTCTTAACTTGAAAGTTTTTGAGGGCAAGTCATCACGTTATCAGGTGAACTGAGTTTTGAAATCTTTTCCCAGCAGATCAATAGCAAAATGTGTTGTAACTTGGTACATCACATCTTATAATCTTTCTTAGACTTACACTAGATGCCTGACTGCTATTGAGTCATATCTTTTGTGTATACGTTACAGAAGGGAGGAATGTCGACTTTATTGAAGGAGAGGGAAGGAAAATGATGTCAACAGGCTGTTTTTAATAACTTTACCTCATCTTTCACCATCTCTTTAGAACAGATGCTGTACTATAGTACCAGAGCGGTTACAATACTGGATTACCAATCCAGAGAACAAGACAATTCATGAATTTTAATCATTTAAAATAAACTTGTGCCATTAAAAGTGACCAGTTGGTTTACAGGTTCACAAGTGTCTTTTTGCCATACTTATCCGGTCTGGCCGATATATGAGTCCAGCTATATACGAGTTCAGTCCAGCATCAACATGGTTGATTTTTAATATTCTCTGAGATGGTTTAGAAAGTCACTTGTTGTATAAAACCTCGGGACGAGCAATAAATGTGGGTCTTATCAGGCCAGCCATGTCCCAGGGATGAAAAAATGAAAAATAATCAAATGTGTTTCAAAACTTTGGTAGAGTTGGACAGATTTCGAACAGGAGCCTTTACTTATGTGTACGTTTAATTTTGTTGTTTTTATTAAGTCAAATTTGGTATTGTTAAATCAGTTAATTGTTTAACATTAACTTGGTTGTGGTAGCACTCACCGCAATCAAAAAAACTGAATTCAGCCACCAGTCCAGCACTTACCCTGTCAGCCTATCTGTGTTTAAATACAGTACTGAACTGTTGAAGGTTTCATTATTCTGATGAAAATCTAGCTGCCGATTCTGGTGGATGTAAAAGAAGCCTTGGCCACTATTTACAGAAGAGCAAGTAGTCCTCCTGGGCTTGAACTTTTAGGATTGCGGGAACACATCCCCGCTGACTCTGTGAGTGCACTCTAACGAGCGTTAGTTGGTATTAGGCAGAATTTCCACCCCTCACTTGCGTGGAAGTACCTCCAGGAACAGAGCTGCAGTGGCCACAAGAGGCACTAAAAGTCCCAGGAATCAGAGAAAAGGTTAAATGTCAGGGGTCTGGATGGAGAGAGTAGGGAAGGCCTAGGGAGTTGAGGGGGTGCACAATCAGGGTCTCGGGACAGGCTGAGGAGGGGAGGGAGGTTTGGAGGTCACCGGGCTTCAAAGGGAGAGCCCCCCCTCTCCCTGGTCAGAAGGGGAGTTCCTGATGGACAGACTCCCCACCCTGATCTAACTCTCTTCATTTCCAGGTTCCTCCCCCTGAACTCTCATCTGCCCACCAGCCTAAAAATTGAGACTAGGTGGGAAATGCGCCTTAAGTGTGGGCTTCCTGTCAAAGGCATTGCCCGCCTCAGCATAAAATCACTGTGAGCTCAGAGCGGGCGGGAACCCAGAGGGAATCCCTCACAAACTGCTGGGTGGAGGGGCTGTGGTGTAGAACATAGAAATCTGGCCCTGGTGTCTTGGCCAAACAGCATAGTCAAACACTGATGACCGGGTCATCTATCCCAGTGTTATTTGTAGGACCCTGCTGTGTGCAAATTGCTGCTGTATTTACCTACATAACAGTGAATGCAATCCCAATGTAATTCATGGAGATCTGAGGATATGATAGGCAATTCCCAAACTTTATTTCTTTGTTTCACTGGAAGTGTTTTTTTTGTTAAATATGATTTAAACACTGCAGTTTCAGCAGCAACAGGAATGACAAAGTTGCTCTAAAATCAAGAATGTGACTTTAAAACAAGTTGTTTGCGCAATAATCTCATGCACACGTAAATGATGCAAAGTCCCATTTAAATGCCATTCGCACTGAACATTTGCTCCATGTTCAGTAATGGTCCAGTAAATTTGTGGTAAAAGCACATCATTATTTTTTATGAGAATGCACGGACGTTGTGGGTGAAGCCTTTGCTCCTATTGTAGCCTATTGTTCATATTTACTGACACGAGAACATGGGTGTTAAAGATGCCAATCCTGAATATTAATATTAAATTTCCATTTGAGTATATTCATCGTCCATCCCCCACTCTATTGACTAACAGACCTGCTTTCATGTCGATGTAATTAATGGTGTGTGTCCGCACATGGAATTAACTTCAGACATCAAGTTTAAAGTGATTTAGCAGTGTAACAAGTTCCTTTTTAAAATAATCCTGTGACCTGCTGTTTTCTTCTCACTATTGAAAGAAAATGTTCAGTTCATGTTGGGTAACCAGTAAGCTGTTTATCTCTAAGAGCTTGAGTTAACTACTGCACTTTAAGTCTGCTTACTGTTAACTTCTTCATTCTTTTGTATGGCATTTTCAGTACATTATACAACTTGCACATACTGAGATTTTATAGATTGAATAGGATTTATGTTACAAATATTAACTTTTTAAAAATTTTCGATTTAATTTTAATGCTTGATTTACCTTGTTGAAACCTTTAGATTTACCCGTTGGCCCTTGCAGTTATCGATTAGAAGAATTGGCTTACACCAGAAGCGGTGACAAAGGCAACTCTGTCAATATAGGTAACTCAGTGTTTACATGATTAATTCTGACTGCTTTCATATACTTTTTTCTCAATGGTGATAATCATTTTCAATGATCACTTTTCTAACGTTGCAATTATTATTTTTTTTAAATAAAATTTATCTGTACTGCTATGTGGAATATGGCAGTAGTATTTGGCCATTTATAATAACCATGCCTGTCCTATTAAGACCAATATCCAAATACAAAGTTTGAAAGAGTGCAAATGCAGCTAATTGTAGTTAATACTTATTTGTAAATTTGTTGACTCCAGGCTAATTGTTAGATTTATTTCATTGATTATTGTTTTGCATTTGTAATTTGACATCTGGGGGTGAATTTTCCCATTCCACCCGCCACGGGAATCATAGAGGGCGAGGGGCATGGAAAGGTCCGTTGACCTTGGGTGGGATTTTCCGGTTTCAGGGCGAGCACAGCCGGAAAATCCCGCCCCTGGAGTGTTACAGGAGTGTAGTGGATACAAAACATGTATGTATGTTAATCTTGGCCATTGCTTTCTACCCTTGTTAAGGTTTATCTGGCCTTCAGTGCCATGCCATAGTTTTGCATCCTGGCTCGGCACCACCACTGTTCCCATCCCCTAACCCATGCTCTATTCACTCTGCAAGCCACCATCTTCAACTGTTTTCGGGTGGCTTTGCACCCCCCTCCCCAAGACTCCGTTATCCAATGCGTTGCCATCGCCCTATTCTGCTTATAATATTATGACAGGCCTTAGGCCACCAACCTCTTGAGCCCCACTTTCCGCCCCAGCATATATATCTTTACCCCAGCCTCTGCTTCCAGCCTTGGTTGCTGCCGCATTCTTTGTTGCTTGTACTTACTCCAATTAGGTATACTTTATTCACTGCTAAAGACGCAGTTTTCTCTACACTAGGGAAGTCAAAGACAGACGAGGTGATCGATCTGCAGAACTCCACCGTTTAGTTTGTAAGTGTAACCCCAGGCTTCCAGACCCTGTCATTTAAATTTACTATTCCATTCCACTCCGACCTCCTACAATATTGCAGTTAAACTTAACGTAAGCTCAATGAACAGCCCTTCATCTTTTGATGGGACACTTCCAGAATCTAGACTCAACTTTAAGTTCAGCAGATTCATAACATAAGTGCCCCCATTTTTTTCAGACAGTGTGTAGTGGTGAGATTCTGAGACACCTTCCTTAGACACATCTTTTGTTTCTTTATTTACACCACTCCCTTTGCTTGCACCATCATTCTCTTTGTCATTTCATTTCTCCTGTGTTCCCTTTACAACAGTCCACCATCCACCCCCAACCCCTTTCTCTTCCTCTGTACTTCCTTAAAACTGCTACATCTCTAACTTTTGCCCGTTCTGATTAAACATTAACTTTCTTTTGTTTCTCTCTCTCCAAAGCTGCTGCCTGATCTTCTGAGTATTCCCTGCATTTTCGGTTTTTAAATTTAGATTATAGTGACCTTGCTTTAAGGTAGATATGAGTGAAGAATAATTTATTTTTATCATTCTTCATTTGACTATCTTTCATATATCAATGCTGCAATCACAGAGTAGGATTTGTTCAACATTTAAATGAGTATTCTCATGGATTGTTCCTGTTTTGCCTAATTTTAAAGGCAGAAAGGAATGGTGTAATGTGAAGAGGTGGAAGGAGGGTGGAATTGCTGCATTGGAACAGTTTGGAAGATGTAAAAGGAATTTATCCCAAAATGTGTCACAGGCAGAATAAAAGATACACCCCAGTTTGGCTTACAAACCAAAGTTGTGAAAGGCATGAAGGAAAAGCAGAAAACAAACAAAATGTTCTAATATTCATGAAAGGAATATGCTGCAGAGATTGTGACAATGTTATTCTATTAGTGAAGACAGTGTGGTGTATCAGTTGATAATAAGTGACAGAAAATATAGCTCATCAGTAGTCTCTTCTAGTCGAAAAAGAGCCAAGGAGACATCACTAATTTATCAGTCCGTGTGTTCTCAGATTGAACTGCCAGCTAACTGCTGGCATGTTTTTAGTGAAGGCGGCATTTCCTCTCATGTGGGAGGGAGGATTATTTTCACAAATTAGTCAAAGGCTGTTCGTATTAAGGATAATCTAGCTGAAAAGTACACTTTTAATTTTATCCCCCAAATAGAATGAATGTTCCCTTAGTCTGCGTCTGAGTTGGCCATTTTGTCCCCAAAAGAACGGAGCTTTCAGTTGTTTAAAGATATTTCTCACAAATGTTGAAACTATTCACTACACACCAATCGGTGGTTCAGGGGACTGTCTACTGAACTTTCATCTCAACAATCTGCACAATTATTTAATACTAAATCTTATTTCATCAATGTACTTTAAGGTTCAATGTGAGGAGCATAAATTGGCAAAGCACAAATTACTGTACTTTATATTTAAAACTGATTTTTTCAGTCATCTGGGGTATATTGTGGGGGAATGTGAAATTATCCATTTTGCAGGAGGAATAAGAAAACAGAATATGTTTTTAAAAGGTGAGAGGCGAGTAAATGCTGGTATGAAGGGGGATTTGGGTTTCCTTGCACATGAACCACAAAAAGTTAACATTTTGATAAGAAAGCAAATGGTATGTTAGCTTTAATCCCAAGGGGATTTCTGAGTAGAAGAGTAAGTCTTGCTGCAATCATACAGGGCTTTAGCGAGACTATACTTGAAGTACTGTGAACAATTTTGGTCTCCATACCAATGGAGGGAAATACTTGCCTTGGAGGAGGTTCAACAAAGGCTCACTTGATTGATTTGTGGGATGAGAAGGTTCTCCAGTGAGAAGCTGTTAAGTAGAATGAGTCTTTACTCTCTAGCATTCTGAGATGTGATCTATTTGATTTGTATAACATTTTTACAGGAGTTGACAGAGTAGGTTCTGAGAGTCTGTTTTGCCTGGCTGGAGAGTTTAAAACTAAGGGTATAGTCTCAGGATAAGGGGTTGGCATTTAGGATTAAGATGAGGAAAGGTTTTCTTCACTCAGAGAAAGGTAAATCTTTGGAATTATTGCCCTATAGGACAGTGAATGCTTAGCCAATCGGTGTACATTATTCGTGACTGTGATTGACAGGTTTTTGGGCTACAAGAGAATTGTAGGAAGGTTACATCTTTTTATGGTTCTATGCTACAGGGCAATCGGCCAGATGCGGGAAAGTGGGATTAGAAAGAGCACCTGGGTGTCCTCAGACTGGCATAGACAAGATGGGCCGAATGGCCCCCTTTTGTGCTGTGCCTATCAAACCTGTTCTGCCATTCAATATGACCATGGCTGATCATCTGCCATGACTCCACTTTCCTGCCTGCTTCTCATATCCCTCAATTCCCTGAAAGACCAAAACTCTATCTCAGCCTTAAATATACTCAACAATGGAGCATCCACTACCCTCAAGGTAGACAATTCGAAAGATTCACCACCTGCAGTGAAGACATTTTAGTCCTAAATAATTGACCCTTTTATCCTGAGGTTGGGCCCTCACATTCTAGAATCCCCAGCCAGGGAAACATCCTCTGAGACTATCCTGTCAAGCCCTTTCAGAATTGTGCATATTTCAATTAGATCATCTCTCTTTCTAAACTCCATGGACTATAGATCCAATTTATTCAGCCTCTTATCCCAGGGACCAACTTTGCAAACCTAAAGCAAATATATCCTTCCTTAGATATATCCTTCCTTGGGTACGGAGACCAAAACTTGCACAGTATTCCAGGTGTGGACTCACAAATGCCCTGCACAATTGAGCAAGACTTCCTTATTCTTATGTTCCAATAGCCTTTCAATGAAGACCAACATGCCATTTGCCTTCCTAATTGCTTGCTTTACCTGCATGGTAACATGGATGTACTTATACAAGGAATACAAAGTCCATCTGAACACTGACATTTCAATGTTTCATACCTTCTAAAAATATTCTGCTTTTCTTATTACTACCTAAGTGAATAATCTCACACTTCTTCACATTATATTGCATCTGCCAGCTTGTTGCCCATTAATTCAGTCCATATCTCTTTGTAACCTCCTTTTGTCCTCCTCTGAGCTTTGTATCGTCAACAAGCTTGGATGCACTTCTTGGTTTCTTCCACCATCATTAATATAAATTGCCAATAGCTGTGGCTACAGCACCGATCCTTGCAGCACTCCACTGACAACCTGCCAAATTGAAAATACCCATTTATGTCTACTCTTCCTGCCTGATAACCAATCCTCTCTTCATGCTAATATTATCCTCAACTCCACAAGACTTTATTATTCATAATAACCTATGTGTGGCATCTTATTGAATGCCTTTTGGAAATCCAAGTACATTAGATCCACTGGATGTAGGAGATGATCCCAGCCTTACTGAATGGTGGAGCAGGTTTGAGAGGCTTTATGGCCTACTCCTACCTCTGTTTCCTCTGTTTTTATAAATAGTTGTGCATTACTCCCTCAAAGGCTTGCTGGTAATACTCCTATCAGAAGAATGTATATTTGTAATCTGTGATATGTTTTCTTCATGTTCAGTTTACCTCGGCAATTGTCGCATTTGCATTTCTTCAAGATGCTGGAAACCACCATTCACCTCTTAATCTACTTTCAAACCATAACACCAAACTGCCTGTGAACATCTAAAAATATGAATTAGTATACTCAAAGAGAACAGGCTATGGTTCAATGGAGAATTTGTAAAATGTAACACTCATGCAGTATGGCCTGTTCCTTAAGACTAGAGCTGAGGCAGTGAGGTACACTGGGGTAAAGTAAAGAAATTTACTTTGCCTCTAACCAAGCTATATCTAATTATTGACATTCTGCATACTAGATGATTAACGACAACTAACATCTCAGCTTGATGAGTACAAAATATCCTCTTTTAATATAGCCTGTAGGACTGTTGATTGTCATTCCTTTCTGGAGCACAACAAATGTTTTGCTTTTTTTTCACCAAGGGCCCTGTACCTGGGTCATGCCTGCAATCAAATGACAGACAGTCACATACAAACATACAGATTAGAAGCAGGAGTGGGTCACTCGGCCCCTCGAACCTGCTCCACTAATCAATAAAATCATGGCTGATCTGATTGTAACCTCAACCCCACATTCCTGCCTGTCTGATAACCTTTCACCCCCTTGGTTAATCAAGAATCTGTCTAGCTCTGCCTTAAAAACATTCAAAGACTGTGCCTTCACTGCCTTTTTGAGGAAGAGAGTTCCAGAGACTCATAACACTCAGAGAAAATATTTCTCCTCATCACTGTCTTAAAACGAGCGACTCCTTATTTTTAAACAGTGACCCCTAGCTCTAGATTCTCCAACAAGAGGAAACATCCTCTCCACATCCAGCCTGTCAATATCCCTCAAGATTTTAAAGGTTTTTTGATCAAGTTGCCTCTTGCTCTTCTAAACTCTAGTGGATACAAATCTAACCCCTCCAACCTTTCCTCATAAGACAACCCACCCATTTCTGGTATTAGTCTAGTAAACTTTCTCTAAACTGCTTCGAACGCAATTACATCCTTCCTTCAATAAGAAGTTCAATACTGTACACAATACTCCAAATGTGATCTCACCAAGCCCTGTACAACTGAAGCACGATGTGGAGATGCCAGCGTTGGACTGGGGTAGGCACAGTAAGAAGTCTCTCAACACCATGTTAAAGTCCAACAGGTTTATTTGGTAGCACGAGCATTCGGAGCGCTGCCCCTTCAACAGGTGAGTGATAATCACTCACTTGATGAAGGAGCAGCACTCCAAAAGCTCGTGCCTTTTGTGATTCACGCACTAGGACACCCAGATCCCTCTGCACCCTCTCACTATTTAGATAATAAGCTTATTTTTATTCATCATGCCAAAATGGACAGTTTCACATTTGCCCACTTTATACTCCATTTGCCAGATTTTTACCTACTCAGCTAACCTATCTATGTCCCTTTTGTAGCCTCATTATGTTCTCTTCACAATTTACTTTCCTACCCATCTTTGTGTCGTCAGGAAATTTAGCAACCTTACCTTCAATCTCTTCATCTAAGTCATTTATAGAAGTTGTAAAAGGTTGAGACCCCAGCATTGATCCCTGTGGCACACCATTTGCCACATCCTGCCAACCACAAAAAATCCATTTATACCTACTCTCTGTTTCCTATTAGTTAGCCAATCTTCAATCCATGCCAGGTGCTAGCTCTGTCAATGCATTGAGATCGCTCAAATGCTGAAAATGGTTACATTGACTTCCTTTAATATTTTGGGTATAAGAATTTCCTAAATTAATGGCTGCATTATAAATTAGATCCAATAGTGGTCTACTTTTGAAATTGTGATCTGTGTTCTCCTGACCCTATGCAACATCTCCTCAGCAAAATCCTTGGAAAGTTGTGGCAGACAAATTAGTGTGAAAATGCAAACAGTTTTGAATATTAACAAAAAGCAACAGCTAGACTTTACAACAATAGACATTAAAAAATGTGTGTCCTGATTAGCTGAATAGTCTGCATTCCCTGAGCATTCATTTTTATTTCATTCATAATCACCTGAGACACTTAGTGCAGGTTTTATTTTATTTGCTTTCATTGTCTACACTGTACAACTAGGAGTCATAGCTCGGCACCCTCTCTATTATCCTTACCTACGGAAAGCTGTGACTGCTAAGGCTGTGGAAGAATATTTCAAGCACCTCATACAAAACGAAGATTCTAACAGGAGGATGGTAACCAGGTATGTGTTTTGTCTTATAATTGTCCTTATTCTAAGTAATAATGAAAAAAATGCCATGCAAGATAAAATGAGATAGAGGTTGGATAAATCTTCAGTCTGCCAATTATGAACAGCAGCTTACTAAACAACCAAGGGATACAGTTAAATCCAATGGCTCAAGCAATATAATCATAAATAGAAACAAGTCATCAGTGCCCTTGTAAGAGGGATCTGGGCTGTGGCTGGGACTCTGAATGCCATTGTTCCTGCTTACTTAGCCTCACAGATGACAAGGGTAGAATTGGAAGCACGTATGCCTGTTGAGGCTAAGTATACCATCCGGGCAGCAGATGGGATCCATTTTGTAGACCCAGTTGGGATTGTAGCCTGAACGCCCAAAGAAATTAGAAATTATAGGCATTAAAAATAAATTAGACATATTCATCCTTTACAAAGGAGTCTAAATTGAATTTCCTTCCAGTGAGGGACTGATGTGGATTGCCATAACCCCACTTTGAACCAGCAGTCTGCATCAGATATTCCACATGTGGCTTGGGCATCTTGTAGTGGTATTGCAATGAAACAAATCTCCTCCTGACCCAGTGAACTTTGTCCGAATCAGTGATGGAGTTCCTGAAGAGGCACATACTAACACCCATTACACTTAAGCTTGGCAATATTCTAACACCTTCCTCAACCTCCAAAACAGAATTTTGAAACTCTTTTTTTCTGCAGTCTCCGGTCCACCTGCATGACATGAAGCTGGTCTCTCTGCCAGTGATATAATCAAAGTTTAATGTGCATTAATGAGAGGATTTCTAAAACATCTTGTAATTGAGGCCTAAAATAATTAGGAGCAGACGGCTTTGCAAATGACCTGCCAGTATCTGTAAATGTTACTCTAAACACAGTACAGGAAAGAATGAAACACATTTTTGTGTGGGAGGAAAATGGAATGGCAGGGATTCTTATAAATTAAAGAAAACAAGAGCTTAACACACATGAGATGAAATTGAAGTCCTTCCACCAGGGTAAGGCCTCAGTGAAAAATCCAGATGGTAGACATCCAAGCTTCAACTTGTCTGAATGGTAATAAATGTTACTGATCAGGTACCCATCGGCACAGTTGCCTCAATGCCCTTGTTGAAAGGGCTTGTGCTGCAGTCATATTCCAAATTCAAATTGAATTTGAACAATGAATCCCTTAGTCAATGTAATTTTTGAGCATTTAAGCTAAATATAACCAAATAGAATGTGAATAAAAACCTACTGTTTTCATTGTTACTTAAATTCCACAGTATAGATTATTAAAACTAGTTATTTTTAACAATGTTTTATATTAAACTACATGAATTCGTTTGAAAAATAGTTTAGCAAATTACATGCAATTATACTGCTGAAAATTCCTTTTGAATATTAGCATCAAGAAAATGCAGGGAACTATTCCATAGAAATTATTTTAAATGCTATGCCTGGTGAAAGAATAATATTCTTTACCAGCCGCACTCGAGGCTAAAACTGAAAGCTTGATGAAGTGTTTGGATTAGAACTCCGTTCTACCATGTAGAATTCATACGAATAAGCAAGCACATGCATGACTCTGACACTAGACCACAAATTATTTCCAAATAATCTTGGTGATGCAAATAATATTTTACTGCTCATCAGGAAACAATTAACTAAATTAGCCTGCATGTTTATGCCTGCAATTCTGGCATGCATTATGCTAAAGTTAAAGTTTATTTATTAGTCACAAGTAAGGTTTGCATTAACACTGCAAAGACGTTACTATGGTCAGGTTGGTATCATTGTTAACATATCAATGCCATGACTTGTATTGACAACGTTAGATGATACACCTTGTAAATATCCACACTTTTATGTGTCATTTTAACCATTCGAGGATTTGCTTGGGCCTAGAGGAAGAAACCTGTCGCCCTTGCCTAGTTTAACTAGTATGTACCTCTGGCTCCATATCAACTGCTGTCTGAAGTCAAATCACATATTTCTATCAAACCTCAATACTGCACTAGTTCAAGAAGTGGAGATGCCGGCGTTGGACTGGGGTAAACACAGTAAGAAGTTCAACAACACCATGTTAAAGTCCAACAGGTTTATTTGGTAGCAAAAGCCACGAGCTTTCGAAGCCTTAAGCTCCTTCTTCAGGTGAGTGGGAACTCTGTTCACAAACAGGCATATAAAGTCTTTATATGCCCTGTTTGTGAACAGAGTTCCCACTCACCTGAAGAAGGAGCTTAAGACTCTGAAAGCTTGTGGCTTTTGCTACCAAATAAATCTGTTGGACTTTAACCTGGTGTTAAACTTCTTACCAGTTCAAGAAGGCAGACTTCTGGGGGGAATGAGGGACGGACAATAAATGCCAGTCTTAGCAGCAATGCATTTCAAATGCTTGTTCCAAATTGAGCTTACAATGGCATCTTTGACATGAAGTTATGCTATTAAAATTAGGTTCTGCCCTAGTTACTAAAGTTTCAGTGGCATTAGTTGCTTCCTGAAATGCCCTCCCCCGCCCCCACCTTGATGTTTGTGTGAAGTAAGTTCATATTACCCAATATTGGTCACACCACCTCAAAAGTCAATATTGGGTAATATTAATATCCCCTATTTGTGATCTGAACCTGATCTTTGTTTCTTTCAAGTGGCCCCATGTGCCTTTCCTGAAGGCAGACCAGGAAAATATTTAAGTAACAAATGAAAACATGCTGAACATTAACTGACCAGACTTAAGACAGAAAATGCTGGAAAATCTCAGAAGGTCTGATAGCATCTGTGGAGTGGGAATAGAGTTAACATTTCAAGTCTGGGTGACCCTTCGTCAGAGCTGAAGACAAAGGAAATGGGATGAGATTTATACAGTTGTGGTGAGGGGGGAGTGTAATTGAAAAACTGACAAAGGGAATGTAAACGGTGGTGATTGTGGCTGAGAAGGCCCATGAAGAGATCGGAATGTATAAATGGCAAAACAAAGGTGCAAAGTGTCAAACCTAAGACATGTAGCAGATGGCCTGAGTGGGCTGGGGGAAGGAGGAAACAAGATGGAAAGTGAGATTTTTTAAAAAGTGGACAAATTAAAGTTGGACAAATTGAAATGCAAATTTCAAAAACATGTATAGAATAATATAAATAAATAAATAGCAATAAAATAAAATAAATGGAGTAAAAGTGGAAGGGAGAGTTCATGCTCTGAAGTTGTTGAACCCAATCTTCAGTCCGGAAGGCTGCAAAGTGCCTAATTGGAAGATGAGGTGCTGTTCCTCCAGTTTGCGTTAGACTTCATTGGAACATTGCAAGAGGCTAAGGACAGACATGTGGACATGAGAGGAGGGTGGTGTGTTGAAATGGCTATTTGAAATCTGCCATTTCAACACACGACCCTGCTCTCATGTCCACATGTGTGTCTTTGGCCTGTTGCAATGTTTCAATGAAGTTGAACGCAAACTGGAGGAACAGCATCTCATCTTCCAATTAGGCACTTTGCAGCCTTCCGGACTGAACATTGGGTTCAACAACCTTAATGTTGTAATAGCTGAGCACAGTGAACAGTGTCATAGAGTCATCGAGCAATACAGCACGGAAACAGGCCTGTGGTTGGCACTTTGAAATTCTGCTGGCTGTGCGTTGTGGTTCCATCAAACCAGCCTATTAGTTGCCGTATTACTTCATCCTAAACTATGTGTGACCAATTGTCTCCCTGTAATGGGGAGAAATGCCCATGGTCCTTAGTGGACAGTGACTAATTACACACCGATCAGAAACTAAGGAAAAGAGTATTGCTGAAGACAGAATCTGTGCTGGCAGGCTTGAAATGTGGCAGACTGCAGCTCTGAGTCAGATCCCATATAATTAGATAGAAATACCGTCACAAGGGACTTCAAACGATTGAGCTAAGCTCCCAGTTTGATGATTCACTGTTACAATCACTTACAGTAATTTTATTCTAGCATAAGCACTGGTGGCTTTGGACATGTTTCAGCAATGTTTGCTTTGTTCCCAGATTTGACCTTCCGGGAATCCAGGGATTAAATTTCGTGCTGAGGAATTCTTTGGGTGGTGGGGGCATCGCATCTTTAAGGAGTGACCCGCAGGTATAAAAACCAGTTTACTCACTAGTCTGTGCTTGGTGCTTTGAGAATATGTCACTCAATGATCTGGGATCTCGGCCTTTTGGCTAAGATCAAGCGTGAGACCAGGTGTAATGCCTGTTCTTGTCAGCTTGGATCTCGTATCTTTGTGGGGACCGCGAATTGGATTCAATTTGAATTTGATTTCTGGAGCAAGCAAGGAGACGGATTATGGGTTTGCCCTGTCCACTTGCGCATTGGCTGTGTAACTTTGAGAAAGGAATATTTTTATTAAAAAAACAATTGGTAGTTGCAGAAAAGGCGAGACAAAATCTGCTGTTTATACAGCAACACAAGAGTCCAAGAAATAACTGAAATGTTTGAATGTGTTTTCTCAGCACTTGGTGATGGAACTGTAACACATGATTGTAGTATTTGTTAAATGAATACTGCCTTGAGAGAACATGTACATTTGTAGTGCCCTTTTGCCCTGTAACTCTCA
Organism: Mustelus asterias; assembly: GCF_964213995.1. Lineage (NCBI taxonomy): Eukaryota > Metazoa > Chordata > Chondrichthyes > Carcharhiniformes > Triakidae > Mustelus > Mustelus asterias. Next base: position 55,604 of record NW_027591445.1, on the reverse strand, counting down.
TTTCTACTATTCCAACTCTGTATCCAGTTCTGATAACACTTAGATCCAAAAACCAGGATTTGAAAGCTATTTCTTTCTTGCCAGTGCCGTGCAAATATCTTGTTTGATGTATTGAAACGTGAACTGCTTTGGCTAAAATAGTTGCTAGAAATATGAATAGATGACTTTTCCGGATGCTGACAACAAAGTCATGTTTTAGAGTTAATTAACGGTTTAAGGGGACTGATATGGTAAACCCATATCATAGTAAACCTATACTATACCTGTACCATACCTAATATTGCCATGTCACTACCGTGAGTGACCAAAACACTTAGCAGAATCACCAGGCACTTAACTATTAAAATCTGATTGTGGTTTGAGCAGTGCTCACTGCAGTACAACTTCCTCCAAACCTACATACTGCATCTGAAACTGATTTTTATTAAATACAATTCTAAAGCGGATTGGTTTAAAAACTTTAATGCACTGGCACTTTTTTTTTTACAGGGCAAAGCGTATGGACAGATGCTATTGGACTTTCAACTGAAACACCTCCCCAATCTGAAGACTCTGATAGAGGAATAGCGGAGATGGAGGGTGTCGGGGTGTGCAGATCCAGCCTCGATTACGCAGTGCTATTGGCTGGTACACCTCCCAACTCCAAAGAAAGATGTCCTAACAGTGCTTCCTTCTGCACATTGGAAATACCACACAGGAACCACAAGAAATTAAAACCACTATACATGTCACTTTTAAAGCATTTTTTATCTACCTTGGCACTTGGCTAAACATTGTTAGCTTATAATTGAGAGCACATTTTATGTCATTTAATTCAATATAATGAATCCACTAATTTATATCAGTGTTTGTCCACTGTAGTCGAATTTGCATATTACTAATCCAGCATTACCTTATGTGATTGTCAGAAACCGTCCACATATGTTACCATTGAATGTTAGGCATATTTAACGAGGCAGACAGGCTGTGGGCCTCCTATTTCCTGTAACTGACCTTTCAATTGCAGTGCATGTCAAATGTTATTAATTAACTTTAACTAAATAACTGATGGGAAGTTGCAAAGTGCCCCAAGAAAGACACAAAGCTGTTCACGCTGTTAGCACGCTGCTAATGATATTGTTGAACCGTTTGGTCTTAGTTTGGCCAGTCCAGCTGTAACAGGTCCCAACGTGGAGTCAGTGAAACGTTCATTTTAAAGCAGACAACTTCCTCTGGTATCCGGGATGTAGCTTCATTCTTTGGCACCCTGAAACAGACAGTGGATGTTACATTTAATCAATGTATCAGTTTGCTGCGGAACTCCATTCAAGCAAGTGTTTGACTGAATCAATGAAGTGACATTCGAAGTTAAATTCAATATACTGTAAATAGACATATCATAAATGTGATTTCAACTGTACCAGACCAATTACTTCACTGTTTTACTAATTCCCACTTTGTTGTGAACTTTAAATTTAGGGCAAAATGATCTGAAATTGGGGATAAAGGACTGAATTTATAAAGTCACAATCCATTGGCGATAGGTGAATCTGAAATGATGGAGATGAATGACAGGTTTTCCAGTACAGGCATGGTTTCTGATAATGGTAACACTAGGCTCGTTTCTACAGGACAAAGTAGGATCTCGGTGCTGTTAGACGCAATGATAGACCATGTTGATTCACAGTTTACAGTTATACTTTGCAGTTGTCCATTAAACCACTTCTCCAAAAACTTATAAACTTGTTTGAAGCGAAACTAATCTGACCAAGTTTCATAGAAACCCTACAGTGCGGAAGGAGGCCATTCGGCCCATCGAGTCTGCACCAACCACAATCCCACCCAGGCCCTATCCCCACATATTTACCCGCTAATCCCTCTAACCTACACATCCCAGGACTCTAAGGGGCAATTTTTAACCTGGCCAATCAACCTAACCCGCACATCTTTGGACTGCGGGAGGAAACCGGAGCACCCGGAGGAAACCCACGCAGACACGAGGAGAATGTGCAAACTCCACACAGACAGTGACCCGAGCCGGGAATCGAACCCGGGACCCTGGAGCTGTGAAGCAGCAGTGCTAACCACTGTGCTACGATATCCGGGATCCGCAGTATTTTGGTGTCTTTTTGAAAAGATACAATTTATTCATAAAATATCTGAAAGAACATTACAAACATTTCACAATGACCATCACACAAAGTGCAATAACTGTCTAAATTGAACTAAATCCACTTTGCTTTTCCATGCTGCAGTCTGGTCCTTACAAATGGGCTATATTTTTGTCAGCTTCAGCTTTGACTTGATGATTGATGTTCTGGTAAATGTAGGTGGTTGTGATGTGATTAAGTCTGTAATGCAACGAGCTACAATTTCAACCAGTGCTTTCAGTGGAATTTGCTGCTGTTGGAACTTCAGCCCCTCATACAGCTTGACATTTGCTAAATTGAGGCTGAGCCTCCTTTCTGGGTACTTGTGACAAAGCCTGTTGGTAACCTGGATGCCCAGAAACAAATGGACAGTCCTGCTCCTCTGCTATGTTACTCCAGTCCCCAGAAAATACAGACTTTGCAAAGCGTACTTGGCCAGAGTTCATACACTGACCGATTCCAATCTAAAATGTAATTGGCTCCTACTTAGGTCATAAGACCCCGATTTGAATCTTAAAGGGGAGAACCTGAAAAAGTGCAGGCACTTTGATGTCTGGTGAGAGGCTCTTCAAGCCTGGGGCAGCACGGTGGTAAACAGAAACTTGATGTCTGTGTCGATATGCGCGATCTTCTTGCCAACGCCGGCATCTCCACAGCAGCACGGTGGCACAGTGGTTAGCACTGCTGCCCCACAGCACCAAGGATACGGTTCAATTCTAGCCTCGGCTGACTGTGTAGCGTCTGCATGTTCTCCAGTGTCTGAGTGGGTTTCCTCCGGGTGCTCCAGTTTCCCCCCACAATCCGAAAGACGTGCATTGACCCGAACAGGCACCGGAGTGTGACGACTAGGGGAATTTCACAGTAACTTCGCTGCAGGGTTAATGTCAGCCTCCCTGTGACATTAATAAATAAACTTAGAGAACTGGTTGGATTAGCAGTGTTTGCGGCTGTTGAGGTGACGATCACATTACCATCCTATTCAACCCGGCCAGTCTGCCTGCTTTCTACAATGTCTTTCTTTTAGCAATCAGAAGCTCGCAAAACGGCGGAGATCATTAGTTTGCTTCATCGTTCAACTTTTTATAAATCGAACTAACAAGCAAGAAAATCGCACTGACTCAGTTTAATATTTCTGTTCAATATGTTTGAAATTTATAGAGTATGAAACAATTGATTACAGATGTGCCACACAAGTTTATGGATCAAGGAAATAAACTTTACTAAACTACTTTTTTTGAAATTTATTCTCGAGTTTCCTTTAAAGATAAACATTCTTTAGGGACACAATCTACAATTTAAAGCCATTGCTTACATAAGTGAAGTTAAATCAATTACACATTTAAAATCGGAAGTCGATAGATTTCCGTTAACAAAGATATTGAGGAATATTAAACAAAGTTAAACCACAGATCAGCCAGAATTCACAATGGTACAGCAGACTCCAGGGCCTCCTCCATCATCTGGACCCTGGGAAATTATACACCCTTCACAGAATCAGAATTTCCCAATTGAAAGTTAAAGTCAAAGGTCTGGATTATCAAGTCCAAGTTTTTGAGTGTTGTGCGGTCAAAACTAGCACAGTGTCTCCCACTGCCCAGAGTGCAGCCAGTTGACACAGGCCAGTTCCATTATAAATGTAGATACAGCAATTTATCATGGCAAAAGTGTTACAAGTAGGTTCCGTAAGTAATACATGCAGGCAGATCCTTTAAAGTGTAGATGGTGTTGCTGCATGATCTGTTAACAAATGGTAGTTTTGAGTTACAGACGTTGTGGTGAATGTTGAATTTTTAAAAATCTCTTGTTGCTGAATGGTATTAAATTATACCCTTAGTGTAGATTGCCAATTAACAATGTTTGGGGAATTGAAACGACCAGTTGGTTATCAGGCGGCACGGTGGCACAGTGGTTAGCGCTGCTGCCTCACCTGGGTTCGATTCCCGGTTTGGGTCACTGTCTATGTGGAGTTTGCACATTCTCCTCCTGCCTGCGTGGGTTTCCTCCAGGTGCTCCGGGCCTGGGTGGGATTGTTGTCGGTGCAGACTCAATGGGCCGAATGGCCTCCTTCTGCACAGTAGGGATTCTATAAAAAAAATTAAAGCCGGATTCTTTTTCTACGGCCTGCTACTGAAATGAGTCACAGAATAAAACGTGCCACTGTCCAGATTGGCCGTGGCCGCTCTATTACCCGGTTGTCAGCCGCAAGTTTGTTAGCGCCAAGGTGGCCCCGGATAGGAGCTTGCAGTGCCCACCCTGCCCCTGAAGGCTTTGCGACCAGCGGGTAACGCGGGGACTGGATTGTGTAATTCTTAGGGAAAATAACATTGTTTGTTATAAGTTTCCGTGGCTTTATGACTTTTTAATCTTAGCGACACCCTTCAAAAATTGGGGGCACTTTTTTTTTATTCTGATACTGGGAAAACCCGGCTATTCATCGTTTTAGTTTAGAAAAGACACATTTGAGCTACTTTCCTTCTGGCGAACCATGAAAGTAAGAGTTTTAACACATCATGAACCATGAAAGACCAGTTCTCATTTGGATCCGTTCAACTGCTTGAAACTAATCGGTTCAAGATATGGAATTGGTTTTGGCATGCAGATGGTTACAGTTGCATCTTTTTGACTAAGTATTCTCGACATATTGCAAAAGAATTCTAAAGCTTCAAAATGATCAGACATCATTTCTACGATCAATCAAACTAGTCTTCAGGCATTGCAGGTGCACACTATTCCTTTACAGCAATGTACCAATTAATCCGTCTGGATCCTTCAACATCTACTGAACCTATAATTTAAAGAAGGCTTCGATGTCGGGGCAATTACAGTAAATGGCGTGTGTTTCCAACCACATTGATCGTGTGCCTATGAGAACTCCCACCCCCCGTGCAAACAAGACACCCTCCGGGGGGAGTGGGAGTGCGCTATTCATGCTCGGATAAAATATAATCCATATCTCTTCAGGGATGTTTGGCTGTCTTTAAAATGAATCCGTGATTGGCGGATTTTAGAGGGACCGTCTATAATTACAGAAAGTTACGTCCTTTATATTCCATCATGAAGGGAATCAACTATTACATTTTGCTTCTAAAACGCCTCGTCTCCATTTGTTCGATTCGGCAAACTATTATTTCCCCTATTGGACAATTGTTTTCTATCCTCCCTCAATGTCGGTGGTTTTTAGACAAATTGAGGAAGTTCCTTGTTTCTGGATTCATTGTGAACCTTCGGGAACACAACGGTCCATTTATTAAATGTAGCGTAGCAATCAAAGATTAATTTGTCAATGATGTGATTGACGTTTTACCACATTGCCTGAAATCCAGCACTCTTTTCAAAGCTTATTACAAGATGTACATTGTTTAATGGGAATGAAAGTATTACATTAAAGTCGCTAAAGTATATAACTCACCATGATTCGGAACTAACCTCAGAGCAGTAATAATCAGAATACACTCCCAGTTTCCCTCTTTAGTGGCTCCAAGTTATGCAATTGACTGGAGTGGAACATTTTATTCAAAGACAATGTGGTGCCAGTCCATCAATGTGTATTCCATGCAATTAACATTCGACGGAACGTTGCCACTGGGGATGTAAATAAGACAAAGTAACCAAGACCATACTCTTTTGAGAAATTCACACTGGGATTACCAACTGAGTTCTCCCAGTGGAATGCAAGTCTTTTGTCAAGCGCTAGGTACCCCAAATTGTAATTAAACTGCTTGTATTTTACCCAACCCCCCCACTTCCTAATCTCAGCCACCTTGATGAGGTTTATTCCAAGTCAGACTGAACGCCCAGGCGGTGAGTCGGACGGTGGGAACGGTCCACTAACGATTTTAGAAAGAGGAGAATTGTGAATAGCCACAAGTTTCTGGCAGTCTGACCATTCTGCAAAAGGCTGGAACGGATGAGAAAAGAACCGGTCTATCATTTTTTTCTTCACTACATAAGATTAATGCCATGACATCCATCATTACACTAAACAGTGGAACCCGGGAGATCCAGGGCCGCAGTGGGTCACAAGTCAATTAGCCGCACTGCTGAAGGATGGTGGTTACAAGCTGTGAGTCATTGTCCAATTAAATGTGCCCTTCCCTTTGTGAACATTGTTTAAAAATTCTGCATTCGCATGATGGATTACTGGAGGACGGAACACAAAAATAAAGGCTTTCCTCGTGGTGTATCTGCGTGTAGCTGTCAAATCTAACGACCAGTTTCCATCATGTGACGAGTTAGAATTCGTGGTTTGCTGCACTACAATTGGCACAGCCTGACTTTGAATTGAATAATAGCTGGTTGTCGTCTGAACTGAACGCACAACAAGGAGCTAAATATAGGAAGTAGATTAATCACTGGAATCAAACAAGTTTCCCATCCATCTTGGTGGCATTAATCTAGCAATACATTAATTTGCATGTGACAACATGTACACTTCCACAGTTAACAACGATTCGTTTGTACAGCAATGTTAATGTTATAGTACATTGTACTTGCATACTAATATCTACATACCTAATATTTACTTAAGTGTTAAGAAATGCTAGACATTTAGTGGTTAATTTAACTTTTTAACACTGTGAGGCAAAAAAATTCAACCAATTGGTTTCTTGAACTGAGTCCTTGTTAGTAGTAATCTGAATCACATTTAAATTGCATTTTAAAATAAATAGAACATTCCTTTTCAAAAAAAAAGCTGAAAGCCTAGACCTTTTTTGATAATTAAAACACTGTTAGGTTCACCATTTTGGAACAGAACAGCTCACATTTAAATCATTGATCTTTCCGGATTAAAAAAAACAATTTTAAATCATGTTTCCAAAGTGATCCCACCGTTTTGAATGGGATAAGCACAGATGGGGGGACATTGTGGGCGGATGCATCACCTGCTTGGTGGTATATCTGGCTCTGGTATTTACTACCCAAGCAGACATTACAACCGGGTGGACATCAGCTTGTACAAGAAGTTAAAATAAATATCAATGGTGGGGCTATTGGTATGAATGCGTTATTCTTTATCCGACTGACTGAAAAAATGTGGTCCCCAACAGTCGGAAAATGTACAATACTCCCCAGTGATCTCGCAGTGGGCAGAACAAACGCGGACTTGTTGTTAAAAGTGATTTGATGTGGTCGAGACCCAGAGGATATGCAGGAGCTGCTGTCAGAGTTTCATTAAAACCAGATCGAGTGAAAAGGAGCAGATTAGGGACACACTGGCCGGGAAGATATTTCACCTCCCTAATACCTGTTAGATTTTAAATTGTTATTGATATAAATAGCATCGTTAGCAGTGGAAGGATGAAGTCCGTAAACATTAACAGTTTAGAAGATCAGCTGCCGTCGCACAGTATAGTTTGTGTATTTTTACAGTTTTTATTTTATTCCGGTAAAGAAAACGGGGTAAAAACTGGTCGAAATGCGAAAAGCAGGCACATGATTTGATTAGATTTGATTATTGTCGCTGTATTAACATACAGCGAAAAGTATTGTTTCTTGTGCAGTATACAGACAAAGCATAACATTCATAGAGAAGGAAACGAGAGAGTGCAGAATATAGTGTTACAGTCATAGCTAGGGTGTAGAGAAAGATCAACTTAATGCAAGGTAAGTCCATTCAAAAGTCTGACAGCAGCAGGGAAAAAGCTGTTCTTGAGTCGGTTGGTACGTGACCTCAGACTTTTGTATCTTTTTTCCGACCGAAAAAGGTGGAAGAGAGAATGTCCAGGGTGCGTGGTGTCCTTAATTTTGCTGGCTGCTTTGCTGAGGCAGCGGGAAGTGTAGACAGAGTCAATGGATGGGAGGCTGGTTTGCGTGATGAATTGGACTATATTCACAACCTTTTGTAGTCACTTGCGGTCTTGGGCAGAGCAGGAGCCACACCAAGCTGTGATACAACCAGAAAGAATGCTTTCTATGGTGCATCTGTAAAAGTTGGAGAGAGTCTTGGCTGACATGCCAAATTTCCTTAGTCTTCTGAGAAAGTAGAGGCGTTGGTGGGCTTTCTTAACGATAGTGTCGGCACGGGGGGGGGGGGGGGGGGACCAGGACATGCCGGGTTCTAATGAAGGTTTGTGCTGAATATTAGTGACAGTTGCATTTTTTTGGTAAATATTTGAATATGGTGTTTATTTTCTAATTCCTTCACTCCCCCTCAAAGGGTGTTGACAATATCATTCAATAGCTGAATCCGGTGACTAGCCCACCTGCAAACTGCACTGGAGACAATTGGATACTTCTTTTAAACTGTTGCAGATATTCGTGTTGAGCCCAATCTGTCCTCAGAGAACTTGCACACGTGAGACAGGAAAACCTAACTAACATTCATTTCCCTAACTCAGGAACTCTTCAGGCAATGAGAACATTGGCAGCCACTTTCTGCTGGCATCTTAGATCCCAAATACAAGCAAGAACTTTCCTGGTCACACAGGGTACAACTCTGAGGTAGAGATGCCAGCATTGGACTGGGGTGGGCACAGTAAGAAGTCTCACAACTGATGAAGGAGCAGTGCTCTGTAAGCCCATGATTCCAAATAAATCTGTTGGACTTTAACCTGTGTTGTGAGACTTTTTAGGATACAACTAGTCACTGAGGCAGGCAAGGACCAGAGATGAGCTTATTGCGATTTGTCAATGAATTCTTTATGAATGCCTCAGTGCACAGCTAGTTATTAGGATCTACCGATCCTGTGTATCTGTGTGTACTGTGTCTGTGAACTCTCTGACTGTGTGTGTACCCCCGTGTATGCATTTGCCACTGTGTGCCTTCACCTGTTTACTGTTTCTGTGGACTGTGTGGCTGTATCTCACTCTGTGTACACTTGAGTGAGAGTGGGATCTCTGAGTGAGTCACACTCACTATCTGTGCGTGTCTCTCTGTTGGCATATGTCTCTCTATCTCTCTGGTATGTCTGTGGATTTCTGTGTTAGTGTGTATCTGTGTTTCTATCACACTCTCAGCCTCTCTGATGTGTCTCTGTGTGGATGAACTCTGTGTGTCTCTCTCAATCCCTACCTCTCTGCCGCTCTTGGTGTCTCTCTCTCTATCCCTCTGTGTGAGTCTCTTTCTCTCTGTGTGAATGGGCTGTGTGTATGTGTCTCTCTCTCACTGTGTGTCTCTCTCTCTGTGTGTCTCTCTCCCCGTCTCTCTATCTCTATTCCTGTTTGTTTGATAGATGAATTCTATCTCTCTGTGAATGGGCTCTCTGTGTTGCTCTCTCTCTCCCCCCCTCTCTGTCTGTCTCTGTCTCTCTCTCGCTTTCTGTGTGGATGAACTTTATCTCCCCCTCTCTATATCTTGGTGTCTCTAAGCCCCTCTCTGGTGTGTCTGGATTTCAGTGTCACTGTGTGTTTGTGTGTGTCTGTGTCTGTGTTTATATCTGTCTCTGAGTCTCTGTCATGCTGGTGTATCTCTGTGTGGATGAAGTTTTTCTGTGTTTCTCTCTCTCTCCCCCTCTGTCATTCTGTCGCTCTCTCCCTCTGAGTGTGTGGTGTGTGTCTCTCCCTCTCTATGCAACTGGGCTCTCTGTGTCTGTGTGTATGCCTCTTTCACCCTGTATGGATGAAGTCTGTCTCTCTCTGTATGTTTGAGTGTGTGTGTGACTCTCCTTGTATTGGTGAACTCTGTTTCTCTCTGTCTCTCCCTCTGCGCGTGTGTCCCTCTCTATCTCTCTGTGTGAATGGGGTTTCTGTGTGTATGTCTATCTCTCTCCTTGTATGGATGAAGCCTGTCTCTGTGTTTGTGTGTGTGAGTGTCTGCCTGTATGAAGTCTGTCTCTCTCTCTCTCTCTGTCTCCGTATGTGTGTGTGTGTGAGTCTCTCTCTCCCTGTATGGATGAAGTCTGTCTGTGTGTGTGTCTCCCTGTATTGGTGAAATCTGCCTCTCTGTCTCGCTGTCTCTGTGTGGGTGAACTCTCTGTTTCTTTGTGTATGTGTTTCTCTCTCTCTCTCTTCCTCTCTCACTTTATGTGGATGAACTCTCTGTCTCTCGTGTCTCGGTGTCAATGAATTCTGTTTTTCTTTGTGTCTCTTTTTGAGTGTGTGTGTCTCCCATTGCCTCGCTCTGTCTATGTGGATGAATTCTTTTCTCTCTGTGAATGAATTCTGACTGTGTGTCTCTGTGTGGGTGAACTCTCTGTCTGTGTGTGTGTGTGTCTCTGTCTCCTTCTCTGTGTCGATGAGCTCTCTGTCTGTGTGGATGAACTCTGTGTCTGTGTGTGGATGAACTCTGTGTCTGTGTGTGTCTCTCTCTGTCCCTCTTCTGTGTGTGTCTCTCTCTGTCAGTATGGATGAACTCTCTGTGTATGTCTCTGTGTGGATAAAGTCTCAGTCTGTCTGCGTCTCAGTCTCTCTGTCTCTCTCTCTGGGTCAGAGTAGATAAACATTCTCTCCATCTGTGTATGTGTCTGTATGTGGATGAAAAGTGTGTGTGTCTCTGTCTGTGTTTCTCTCTCTCTCCATGAGTAGATTAACTCTGTGTGCGTGTGTGTGTGTGTGTGAATGAATTCACTCCATGTGTGTGGATAAACTTTGTGTGCATCAACTCCCTGTGTGTATGTCTGTGTGTGTAGATGGACGCTGCATGTCTGTGCGTGGGTAAACTCTGTGTGTGGGTGATTTTTCACTCTCTCTGATTGCAGTGTGTGTGTGTGTCCCTGTGTGGGTGATCTCTCCCTCTACAGGTGAACTCTCTCTCTGATTGTGTGTGTGTGTGTGTGTTCTGTCTCTCTGTGTCTCTGTCTCTCTCTGTGGGTGAACTCTCTCTCTCTCCCTCTCTGATTGCTCTGTGTGGGTGAACTCTCTCTCTGATTGTGTGTGTGTGTTCTGTCTCTCTGTGTCTCTCTCTCTCTGTGGGTGAACTCTCTCTCTCTCTCTCTCTGATTGCTCTGTGTGGGTGAACTCTCTCTCTCACTCTCTCTCTCTCTCTGTATCTCTGCCTCACTCTGATTGCTGTGTCTTTGATGTGCTCTGTCGGTCTCTGATTACTCTGCGTATTGTGTGTGGGTGATCTCTCTTTCTGTCTCTCTGTCGCTCTCTGATTGCACTGTGTCGCTCTGTGTCTCCATCACTCTCTCTGACTCCATCTCTCTCTTGGTCTCGGTAACTATTTCTCTGTTGGTGAACTCTGTCAGTGTCTGTGTGTGTGTGTGCGTGTCTGTCACTCTCTCTGTTTGCTCTGTGAGGGTGATCTCTCTCTCTCTCTCTCTCTGATTGCTCTGTGTGGGTGATCTCTCTCTCTCTCTCTCTGTTTGCTCTGTGAGGGTGATCTCTCTCTCTCTCTGATTGTTCTGTGTGGGTGATCTCTCTCTCTCTCTCTGATTGCTCTATGTGGGTGATCTCTCTCTCTCTCTCTCTGATTGCTCTGTGTGGGTGATCTCTCTCTCTCTCTCTCTCTCTGATTGTTCTGTGTGGGTGATCTCTCTCTCTCTCTGATTGCTCTGTGTGGGTGATCTCTCTCTCTCTCTCTCTGATTGCTCTGTGTGGGTGATCTCTCTCTCTGATTGCTCTGTGTGGGTGATCTCTCTCTCTCTCTCTCTCTCTGATTGCTCTGTGTGGGTGATCTCTCTCTGATTGCTCTGTGTGGGTGATCTCTCTCTCTCTCTCTCTGATTGCTCTGTGAGGGTGATCTCTCTCTCTCTCTGTCTCTGATTGCTCTGTGTGGGTGATCTCTCTCTCTCTCTGATTGCTCTGTGTGGGTGATCTCTCTCTCTCTCTCTCTGATTGCTCTGTGAGGGTGATCTCTCTCTCTCTCTCTGATTGCTCTGTGAGGGTGATCTCTCTCTCTCTCTCTGATTGCTCTGTGAGGGTGATCTCTCTCTCTCTCTCTGATTGCTCGGTGTGGGTGATCTCTCTCTCTCTGTCTCTGATTGCTCTGTGTGGGTGATCTCTCTCTCTCTCTCTCTCGGATTGCTCTGTGTGGGTGATCACTCTCTCTCTCTGATTGCTCTGTGAGGGTGATCTCTCTCTCTGATTGCTCTGTGTGGGTGATCTCTCTCTCTCTCTCTCTCTGATTGCTCTGTGTGGGTGATCTCTCTCTCTCTCTCTCTGATTGCTCTGTGTGGGTGATCTCTCTCTCTCTGTCTCTGATTGCTCTGTGTGGGTGATCTCTCTCTCTCTCTCGCTGATTGCTCTGTGTGGGTGATCTCTCTCTCTCTCTCTCTGATTGCTCTGTGTGGGTGATCTCTCTCTCTCTCTCTCTGATTGCTCTGTGAGGGTGATCTCTCTCTCTCTCTCTGATTGCTGTGTGTGGGTGATCTCTCTCTCTCTCTCTGATTGCTCTGTGAGGGTGATCTCTCTCTCTGATTGCTCTGTGTGGGTGATCTCTCTCTCTCTCTCTCTGATTGCTCTGTGTGGGTGATCTCTCTCTCTCTGATTGCTCTGTGTGGGTGATCTCTCTCTCTCTGTCTCTGATTGCTCTGTGTGGGTGATCTCTCTCTCTCTCTCTCTGATTGCTCTGTGAGGGTGATCTCTCTCTCTCTCTCTCTGATTGCTCTGTGTGGGTGATCTCTCTCTATCTCTCTGATTGCTCTGTGTGGGTGATCTCTCTCTCTCTGTCTCTGATTGCTCTGTGTGGGTGATCTCTCTCTCTCTCTCTCTCTGATTGCTCTGTGAGGGTGATCTCTCTCTCTCTCTGATTGCTCTGTGAGGGTGATCTCTCTCTCTCTCTGATTGCTGTGTGTGGGTGATCTCTCTCTCTGATTGCTCTGTGTGGGTGATCTCTCTCTCTCTCTCTCTGATTGCTCTGTGTGGGTGATCTCTCTCTCTCTCTCTGATTGCTCTGTGAGGGTGATCTCTCTCTCTCTCTGATTGCTCTGTGAGGGTGATCTCTCTCTCTCTCTCTGATTGCTCTGTGAGGGTGATCTCTCTCTCTGATTGCTCTGTGTGGGTGATCTCTCTCTCTCTCTCTCTGATTGCTCTGTGTGGGTGATCTCTCTCTCTCTCTCTGATTGCTCTGTGTGGGTGATCTCTCTCTCTCTGTCTCTGATTGCTCTGTGTGGGTGATCTCTCTCTCTCTCTCTCTGATTGCTCTGTGAGGGTGATCTCTCTCTCTCTCTCTCTGATTGCTCTGTGTGGGTGATCTCTCTCTCTCTCTCTCTGATTGCTCTGTGTGGGTGATCTCTCTCTCTCTCTCTCTCTGATTGCTCTGTGTGGGTGATCTCTCTCTTTCTCTGTCTGATTGCTCTGTGTGGGTGATCTCTCTCTCTCTCTCTCTCTGATTGCTCTGTGTGGGTGATCTCTCTCTATCTCTGTCTGATTGCTCTGTGAGGGTGATCTCTCTCTCTCTCTGTTTGCTCTGTGTGGGTGATCTCTCTCTCTCTCTCTCTCTGATTGCTCTGTGTGGGTGATCTCTCTCTCTCTCTCTCTCTGATTGCTCTGTGTGGCTGATCTCTCTCTCTCTCTCTGATTGCTCTGTGAGGGTGATCTCTCTCGCTCTCTGATTGCTCTGTGTGGGTGATCATTCTGTCTCTCTGATTGCTCTGTGTGGGTGATCTCTCTCTCTCTCTCTGAATGGTCTGTGTGGGTGATCTCTCTCCATCTCTCTGATTGCTCTGTGTGGGTGATCTTTCTCTCTCTCTCTGATTGCTCTGTGTGGGTGATCTCTCTCTCTCTCTCTGATTGCTCTGTGTGGGTGATCTTTCTCTCTCTCTCTGATGGCTCTGTGTGGGTGATCTCTCTCTCTCTCTGATTGCTCTGTGTGGGTGATCTCTCTCTCTCTCTCTCTCTGATTGCTCTGTGTGGGTGATCTCTCTCTATCTCTCTGATTGCTCTGTGTGGGTGATCTCTCTCTCTCTCTCTGATTGTTCTGTGTGGGTGATCTCTCTGTCTCTCTCTGATTGCTCTGTGTGGGTGATCTCTCTCTCTCTCTCTGATTGCTCTCTGTGGGTGATCTCTCTCTCTCTCTGATTGCTCTGTGTGGGTGATCTCTCTCTCTCTCTCTGATTGCTCTGTGTGGGTGATCTCTCTCTCTCTCTGCTCTGTGTGGGTGATCTCTCTCTCTCTCTCTGGTTGCTCTGTGTGGGTGATCTCTCTCTCTCTGATGGCTCTGTGTGGGTAATCTCTCTCTCTCTCTGATTGCTCTGTGTGGGTGATCTCTCTCTCTCTGATTGCTCTGTGTGGGTGATCTCTCTCCCTCTCTCTCTGATTGCTCTGTGTGGGTGATCTCTCTCTCTCTCTCTCTGATTGCTCTGTGTGGGTGATCTCTCTCTCTCTGATTGCTCTGTGTGGGTGATCTCTCTCTCTCTCTCTCTGATTGCTCTGTGTGGGTGATCTCTCTCTCTCTGATTGCTCTGTGTGGGTGATCTCTCTCTCTCTCTCGCTGATTGATCTGTGTGGGTGATCTCTCTCTCTCTCTCTCTGATTGGTCTGTGTAGGTGATCTCTCTCTCTCTCACTCTCGCTGATTGCTCTGTGTGGGTGATCTCTCTCTCTCTCTCTCTGATTGCTCTGTATGGGTGACCTCTCTCTCTCTCTGATTGCTCTGTGTGGGTGATCTATCTCTCTCTCTCTCTCTCTCTCTGATTGCTCTGTGTGGGTGATCTCTCTCTCTCTCTCTCTCTGATTGGTCTGTGTGGGTGATCTCTCTCTCTCTCTGATTGCTCTGTGTGGGTGAACTCTCTCTCTGATTGTGTGTGTGTGTTCTGTCTCTCTGTGTCTCTCTCTCTGTGTGGGTGAACTCTCTCTCTCTCTCTGATTGCTCTGTGTGGGTGAACTCTCTCTCTCTCTGATTGCTCTGTGTGGGTGATCTCTCTCTCTTTCTCTCTCTGATTGCTCTGTGTGGGTGATCTCTCTCTCTCTCTCACTCTGATTGCTCTGTGTGGGTGATCTCTCTCTCTCTGATTGCTCTCTGTGGGTGATGTCTCTCTCTCTGATTGCTCTGTGAGGGTGATCGCTCTCTCTCTCTGATTGCTCGGTGTTGGTGATCTCTCTCTCTCTGATTGCACTGTGAGGGTGATCTCTCTCTCTGTTTGCTCTGTGTGGGTGATCACTCTCTCTCTGATTGCTCGGTGTGGGTGATCTCTCTCTCTCTGTCTCTGATTGCTCTGTGTGGGTGATCTCTCTCTCTCTCTCTCTCGGATTGCTCTGTGTGGGTGATCTCTCTCTCTCTCTGATTGCTCTGTGAGGGTGATCTCTCTCTCTGATTGCTCTGTGTGGGTGATCTCTCTCTCTCTCTCTCTCTGATTGCTCTGTGTGGGTGATCTCTCTCTCTCTCTCTCTGATTGCTCTGTGTGGGTGATCTCTCTCTCTCTGTCTCTGATTGCTCTGTGTGGGTGATCTCTCTCTCTCTCTCGCTGATTGCTCTGTGTGGGTGATCTCTCTCTCTCTCTCTCTGATTGCTCTGTGTGGGTGATCTCTCTCTCTCTCTCTCTGATTGCTCTGTGAGGGTGATCTCTCTCTCTCTCTCTGATTGCTGTGTGTGGGTGATCTCTCTCTCTCTCTCTGATTGCTCTGTGAGGGTGATCTCTCTCTCTGATTGCTCTGTGTGGGTGATCTCTCTCTCTCTCTCTCTGATTGCTCTGTGTGGGTGATCTCTCTCTCTCTCTCTGATTGCTCTGTGTGGGTGATCTCTCTCTCTCTGTCTCTGATTGCTCTGTGTGGGTGATCTCTCTCTCTCTCTCTCTGATTGCTCTGTGAGGGTGATCTCTCTCTCTCTCTCTCTGATTGCTCTGTGTGGGTGATCTCTCTCTATCTCTCTGATTGCTCTGTGTGGGTGATCTCTCTCTCTCTGTCTCTGATTGCTCTGTGTGGGTGATCTCTCTCTCTCTCTCTCTCTGATTGCTCTGTGAGGGTGATCTCTCTCTCTCTCTGATTGCTCTGTGAGGGTGATCTCTCTCTCTCTCTGATTGCTGTGTGTGGGTGATCTCTCTCTCTGATTGCTCTGTGTGGGTGATCTCTCTCTCTCTCTCTCTGATTGCTCTGTGTGGGTGATCTCTCTCTCTCTCTCTCTGATTGCTCTGTGAGGGTGATCTCTCTCTCTCTCTCTGATTGCTCTGTGAGGGTGATCTCTCTCTCTCTCTCTGATTGCTCTGTGAGGGTGATCTCTCTCTCTGATTGCTCTGTGTGGGTGATCTCTCTCTCTCTCTCTCTGATTGCTCTGTGTGGGTGATCTCTCTCTCTCTCTCTGATTGCTCTGTGTGGGTGATCTCTCTCTCTCTATCTCTGATTGCTCTGTGCGGGTGATCTCTCTCTCTCTCTCTCTGATTGCTCTGTGAGGGTGATCTCTCTCTCTCTCTCTCTGATTGCTCTGTGTGGGTGATCTCTCTCTCTCTCTCTCTGATTGCTCTGTGTGGGTGATCTCTCTCTCTCTCTCTCTCTGATTGCTCTGTGTGGGTGATCTCTCTCTTTCTCTGTCTGATTGCTCTGTGTGGGTGATCTCTCTCTCTCTCTCTCTCTGATTGCTCTGTGTGGGTGATCTCTCTCTATCTCTGTCTGATTGCTCTGTGAGGGTGATCTCTCTCTCTCTCTGTTTGCTCTGTGTGGGTGATCTCTCTCTCTCTCTCTCTCTGATTGCTCTGTGTGGGTGATCTCTCTCTCTCTCTCTCTCTGATTGCTCTGTGTGGCTGATCTCTCTCTCTCTCTCTGATTGCTCTGTGAGGGTGATCTCTCTCGCTCTCTGATTGCTCTGTGTGGGTGATCATTCTGTCTCTCTGATTGCTCTGTGTGGGTGATCTCTCTCTCTCTCTCTGAATGGTCTGTGTGGGTGATCTCTCTCCATCTCTCTGATTGCTCTGTGTGGGTGATCTTTCTCTCTCTCTCTGATTGCTCTGTGTGGGTGATCTCTCTCTCTCTCTCTGATTGCTCTGTGTGGGTGATCTTTCTCTCTCTCTCTGATGGCTCTGTGTGGGTGATCTCTCTCTCTCTCTCTCTGATTGCTCTGTGTGGGTGATCTCTCTCTCTCTCTCTGATTGCTCTGTGTGGGTGATCTCTCTCTATCTCTCTGATTGCTCTGTGTGGGTGATCTCTCTCTCTCTCTCTGATTGTTCTGTGTGGGTGATCTCTCTGTCTCTCTCTGATTGCTCTGTGTGGGTGATCTCTCTCTCTCTCTCTGATTGCTCTCTGTGGGTGATCTCTCTCTCTCTCTGATTGCTCTGTGTGGGTGATCTCTCTCTCTCTCTCTGATTGCTCTGTGTGGGTGATCTCTCTCTCTCTCTGCTCTGTGTGGGTGATCTCTCTCTCTCTCTCTGGTTGCTCTGTGTGGGTGATCTCTCTCTCTCTGATGGCTCTGTGTGGGTAATCTCTCTCTCTCTCTGATTGCTCTGTGTGGGTGATCTCTCTCTCTCTGATTGCTCTGTGTGGGTGATCTCTCTCCCTCTCTCTCTGATTGCTCTGTGTGGGTGATCTCTCTCTCTCTCTGATTGCTCTGTGTGGGTGATCTCTCTCTCTCTGATTGCTCTGTGTGGGTGATCTCTCTCTCTCTGATTGCTCTGTGTGGGTGATCTCTCTCTCTCTCTCGCTGATTGATCTGTGTGGGTGATCTCTCTCTCTCTCTCTCTGATTGGTCTGTGTAGGTGATCTCTCTCTCTCTCACTCTCGCTGATTGCTCTGTGTGGGTGATCTCTCTCTCTCTCTCTCTGATTGCTCTGTATGGGTGACCTCTCTCTCTCTCTCTGATTGCTCTGTGTGGGTGATCTATCTCTCTCTCTCTCTCTCTCTCTGATTGCTCTGTGTGGGTGATCTCTCTCTCTCTCTCTCTCTCTGATTGGTCTGTGTGGGTGATCTCTCTCTCTCTCTGATTGCTCTGTGTGGGTGAACTCTCTCTCTGATTGTGTGTGTGTGTTCTGTCTCTCTGTGTCTCTCTCTCTGTGTGGGTGAACTCTCTCTCTCTCTTTGATTGCTCTGTGTGGGTGAACTCTCTCTCTCTCTGATTGCTCTGTGTGGGTGATCTCTCTCTCTTTCTCTCTCTGATTGCTCTGTGTGGGTGATCTCTCTCTCTCTCTCACTCTGATTGCTCTGTGTGGGTGATCTCTCTCTCTCTGATTGCTCTCTGTGGGTGATGTCTCTCTCTCTGATTGCTCTGTGAGGGTGATCGCTCTCTCTCTCTGATTGCTCGGTGTTGGTGATCTCTCTCTCTCTGATTGCACTGTGAGGGTGATCTCTCTCTCTGTTTGCTCTGTGTGGGTGATCACTCTCTCTCTGATTGCTCGGTGTGGGTGATCTCTCTCTCTCTGTCTCTGATTGCTCTGTGTGGGTGATCTCTCTCTCTCTCTCTCTCGGATTGCTCTGTGTGGGTGATCTCTCTCTCTCTCTGATTGCTCTGTGAGGGTGATCTCTCTCTCTGATTGCTCTGTGTGGGTGATCTCTCTCTCTCTCTCTCTCTGATTGCTCTGTGTGGGTGATCTCTCTCTCTCTCTCTCTGATTGCTCTGTGTGGGTGATCTCTCTCTCTCTGTCTCTGATTGCTCTGTGTGGGTGATCTCTCTCTCTCTCTCGCTGATTGCTCTGTGTGGGTGATCTCTCTCTCTCTCTCTCTGATTGCTCTGTGTGGGTGATCTCTCTCTCTCTCTCTCTGATTGCTCTGTGAGGGTGATCTCTCTCTCTCTCTCTGATTGCTGTGTGTGGGTGATCTCTCTCTCTCTCTCTGATTGCTCTGTGAGGGTGATCTCTCTCTCTGATTGCTCTGTGTGGGTGATCTCTCTCTCTCTCTCTCTGATTGCTCTGTGTGGGTGATCTCTCTCTCTCTCTCTGATTGCTCTGTGTGGGTGATCTCTCTCTCTCTGTCTCTGATTGCTCTGTGTGGGTGATCTCTCTCTCTCTCTCTCTGATTGCTCTGTGAGGGTGATCTCTCTCTCTCTCTCTCTGATTGCTCTGTGTGGGTGATCTCTCTCTATCTCTCTGATTGCTCTGTGTGGGTGATCTCTCTCTCTCTGTCTCTGATTGCTCTGTGTGGGTGATCTCTCTCTCTCTCTCTCTCTGATTGCTCTGTGAGGGTGATATCTCTCTCTCTCTGATTGCTCTGTGAGGGTGATCTCTCTCTCTCTCTGATTGCTGTGTGTGGGTGATCTCTCTCTCTGATTGCTCTGTGTGGGTGATCTCTCTCTCTCTCTGATTGCTCTGTGTGGGTGATCTCTCTCTCTCTCTCTGATTGCTCTGTGAGGGTGATCTCTCTCTCTCTCTGATTGCTCTGTGAGGGTGATCTCTCTCTCTCTCTCTGATTGCTCTGTGAGGGTGATCTCTCTCTCTGATTGCTCTGTGTGGGTGATCTCTCTCTCTCTGATTGCTCTGTGTGGGTGATCTCTCTCTCTCTCTCTGATTGCTCTGTGTGGGTGATCTCTCTCTGTCTCTGATTGCTCTGTGTGGGTGATCTCTCTCTCTCTCTCTCTGATTGCTCTGTGAGGGTGATCTCTCTCTCTCTCTCTCTGATTGCTCTGTGTGGGTGATCTCTCTCTCTCTCTCTCTGATTGCTCTGTGTGGGTGATCTCTCTCTCTCTCTCTCTCTGATTGCTCTGTGTGGGTGATCTCTCTCTTTCTCTGTCTGATTGCTCTGTGTGGGTGATCTCTCTCTCTCTCTCTCTCTGATTGCTCTGTGTGGGTGATCTCTCTCTATCTCTGTCTGATTGCTCTGTGAGGGTGATCTCTCTCTCTCTCTGTTTGCTCTGTGTGGGTGATCTCTCTCTCTCTCTCTCTCTGATTGCTCTGTGTGGGTGATCTCTCTCTCTCTCTCTCTCTGATTGCTCTGTGTGGCTGATCTCTCTCTCTCTCTCTGATTGCTCTGTGAGGGTGATCTCTCTCGCTCTCTGATTGCTCTGTGTGGGTGATCATTCTGTCTCTCTGATTGCTCTGTGTGGGTGATCTCTCTCTCTCTCTCTGAATGGTCTGTGTGGGTGATCTCTCTCCATCTCTCTGATTGCTCTGTGTGGGTGATCTTTCTCTCTCTCTCTGATTGCTCTGTGTGGGTGATCTCTCTCTCTCTCTCTGATTGCTCTGTGTGGGTGATCTTTCTCTCTCTCTCTGATGGCTCTGTGTGGGTGATCTCTCTCTCTCTCTCTCTGATTGCTCTGTGTGGGTGATCTCTCTCTCTCTCTCTGATTGCTCTGTGTGGGTGATCTCTCTCTATCTCTCTGATTGCTCTGTGTGGGTGATCTCTCTCTCTCTCTCTGATTGTTCTGTGTGGGTGATCTCTCTGTCTCTCTCTGATTGCTCTGTGTGGGTGATCTCTCTCTCTCTCTCTGATTGCTCTCTGTGGGTGATCTCTCTCTCTCTCTGATTGCTCTGTGTGGGTGATCTCTCTCTCTCTCTCTGATTGCTCTGTGTGGGTGATCTCTCTCTCTCTCTGCTCTGTGTGGGTGATCTCTCTCTCTCTCTCTGGTTGCTCTGTGTGGGTGATCTCTCTCTCTCTGATGGCTCTGTGTGGGTAATCTCTCTCTCTCTCTGATTGCTCTGTGTGGGTGATCTCTCTCTCTCTGATTGCTCTGTGTGGGTGATCTCTCTCCCTCTCTCTCTGATTGCTCTGTGTGGGTGATCTCTCTCTCTCTCTCTCGCTGATTGCTCTGTGTGGGTGATCTCTCTCTCTCTCTCTCTGATTGCTCTGTATGGGTGACCTCTCTCTCTCTCTCTGATTGCTCTGTGTGGGTGATCTATCTCTCTCTCTCTCTCTCTCTCTGATTGCTCTGTGTGGGTGATCTCTCTCTCTCTCTCTCTCTGATTGGTCTGTGTGGGTGATCTCTCTCTCTCTCTGATTGCTCTGTGTGGGTGAACTCTCTCTCTGATTGTGTGTGTGTGTTCTGTCTCTCTGTGTCTCTCTCTCTGTGTGGGTGAACTCTCTCTCTCTCTCTGATTGCTCTGTGTGGGTGAACTCTCTCTCTCTCTGATTGCTCTGTGTGGGTGATCTCTCTCTCTTTCTCTCTCTGATTGCTCTGTGTGGGTGATCTCTCTCTCTCTCTCACTCTGATTGCTCTGTGTGGGTGATCTCTCTCTCTCTGATTGCTCTCTGTGGGTGATGTCTCTCTCTCTGATTGCTCTGTGAGGGTGATCGCTCTCTCTCTCTGATTGCTCGGTGTTGGTGATCTCTCTCTCTCTGATTGCACTGTGAGGGTGATCTCTCTCTCTGTTTGCTCTGTGTGGGTGATCACTCTCTCTCTGATTGCTCTGTGTGGGTGATCTCTCTCTCTCTCTGATTGCTCTGTGTGGGTGATCTCTCTCTCTCTCTCTCTGATTGCTCTCTGTGGGTGATGTCTCTCTCTCTGATTGCTCTGTGAGGGTGATCGCTCTCTCTCTCTGATTGCTTGGTGTTGGTGATCTCTCTCTCTCTGATTGCACTGTGAGGGTGATCTCTCTCTCTCTCTGTTTGCTCTGTGTGGGTGATCACTCTCTCTCTGATTGCTCTGTGTGGGTGATCTCTCTCTCTCTCTCTCTGATTGCTCTGTGTGGGTGATCTCTCTCTCTCTGATTGCTCTCTGTGGGTGATGTCTCTCTCTCAGATTGCTCTGTGAGGGTGATCGCTCTCTCTCTCTGATTGCTCGGTGTTGGTGATCTCTCTCTCTCTGATTGCACTGTGAGGGTGATCTCTCTCTCTCTCTGTTTGCTCTGTGTGGGTGATCACTCTCTCTCTGATTGCTCTGTGTGGGTGATCTCTCTCTCTCTCTCTCTGATTGCTCTGTGTGGGTGATCACTCTCTCTCTGATTGCTCTGTGTGGCTGATCTCTCTCTCTCTCTCTCTGATTGCTCTGTGTGGGTGATCTCTCTCTCTCTCTCTCTGATTGCTCTGTGTGGGTGATCTCTCTCTCTCTCTCTCCGATTGCTCTGTGTGGGTGATCTCTCTCTCTCTCTCTGATTGCTCTGTGTGGGTGATCACTCTCTCTCTGATTGCTCTGTGTGTGTGATCTCTCTCTCTCTCTCCCTGATTGCTCTGTGTGGGTGATTTCTCTCTCTCTCTCTGATTGTTCTGTGAGGGTGATCTCTCTCTCTCTCTCTCTGATTGCTCTGTCTGGGTGATCTCTCTCTCTCTCTGATTGCTCTGTGTGGGTGATCTCTCTCTTTCACTCTCTGATTGCTCTGTGAGGGCGATCTCTCTCTCTCTCTGATTGCTCTTTGTGGGTGATCTCTCTCTCTCTGATTGTTCTCTGTGGGTGATCTCTCACTCTCTCCGATTGCTCTGTGTGGGTGATCTCTCTCTCTCTCTGATTGCTCTGTGTGGGTGATCTCTCTCTCTCTCTCTGATTGCTCTGTGTGGGTGATCACTCTCTCTCCGATTGCTCTGTGTGGGTGATCTCTCTCTCTCTCTCTCTGATTGCTCTGTGTGGGTGATCTCTCTCTCTCCCTCTGATTGCTCTGTGTGTGTGATCTCTCTCTCTCTCTCCCAGTGCTCTGAGTGGGTGATCTCTCTCTCTCTCTCTCTGATTGCTCTGTGTGGGTGATCTCTCTCTTTCACTCTCTGATTGCTCTGTGAGGGCGATCTCTCTCTCTCTCTGATTGCTCTTTGTGGGTGATCTCTCTCTCTCTGATTGTTCTGTGTGGGCGATCTCTCACTCTCTCCGATTGCTCTGTGTGGGTGATCTCTCTCTCTCTCTGATTGCTCTGTGTGGGTGATCTCTCTCTCTCTCTCTGATTGCTCTGTGTGGGTGATCACTCTCTCTCCGATTGCTCTGTGTGGGTGATCTCTCTCTCTCTCTCTCTGATTGCTCTGTGTGGGTGATCTCTCTCTCTCCCTCTGATTGCTCTGTGTGTGTGATCTCTCTCTCTCTCTCCCAGTGCTCTGAGTGGGTGATCTCTCTCTCTCTCTCTCTGATTGCTCTGTGTGGGTGATCTCTCTCTCTCTCTCTGATTGCTCCGTGTGGGTGATCTCTCTCTCTGATTGCTCTGTGTGGGTGACCTCTCTCTCTCTCTCTCTGCTTGCTCTGTGTGGGTGATCTCTCTCTCTCTGATTGGTCTGTGTGGGTGATCTCTCTCTCTCTCGCTGATTGCTCTGTGTGGGTGATCTCTCTCTCTCTCTGATTGCTCTGTGTGGGTGATCTCTCTCTCTCTGATTGGTCTGTGTGGGTGATCTCTCTCTCTCTCTCTCTCGCTGATTGCTCTGTGTGGGTGATCTCTCTCTCTCTCTGATTGCTCTGTGTGGGTGATCTCTCTCTCTCTTGCTGATTGCTCTGTGTGGGTGATCTCTCTCTCTGTCTCTCTCTGATTGCTCTGTGTGGGTGATCTCTCTCTCTGATTGCTCTGTGTGTGTGATCTCTCTCTCTCTCTGATTGGTCTGTGTGGGTGATCTCTCTCTCTCTCTGATTGGTCTGTGTGGGTGATCTCTCTCTCTCTCTCTGATTGCTCTGTCTGTGTGTTCTGTCTCTCTGTGTCTCTCTCTCTCTGTGGGTGAACTCTCTCTCTCTCTGATTGCTCTGTGTGGGTGAACTCTCTCTCTCACTCTCTCTCTCTCTCTGTATCTCTGCCTCACTCTGATTGCTGTGTCTTTGATGTGCTCTGTCGGTCTCTGATTACTCTGCGTATTGTGTGTGGGTGATCTCTCTTTCTGTCTCTCTGTCGCTCTCTGATTGCACTGTGTCGCTCTGTGTCTCCATCACTCTCTCTGACTCCATCTCTCTCTTGGTCTCGGTAACTATCTCTCTGTTGGTGAAATCTGTCAGTGTCTGTGTGTGTGTGTGCGTGTCTGTCACTCTCTCTGTTTGCTCTGTGTGGGTGATCTCTCTCTCTCTCTCTCTGATTGCTCTGTGAGGGTGATCTCTCTCTCTCTCTGATTGCTCTGTGTGGGTGATCTCTCTCTCACTCTCTCTCTGATTGCTCTGTGTGGGTGATCTCTCTCTCACTCTCTCTCTGATTGCTCTGTGAGGGTGATCTCTCTCTCTCTCTCTGATTGCTCTGTGTGGGTGATCTCTCTCTCTCTCTCTCTCTCTGATTGCTCTGTGTGGGTGATCTCTCTCTCTCTCTCTGATTGCTCTGTGTGGGTGATCTCTCTCTCTCTCTCTCTCTCTGATTGCTCTGTGTGGGTGATCTCTCTCTCTCTCTCTCTGTCTGATTGCTCTGTGTGGGTGATCACTCTCTCTCTGATTGCTCTGTGTGGGTGATCTCTCTCTCTCTCTCTGATTGCTCTGTGAGGGTGATCTCTCTCGCTCTCTGATTGCTCTGTGTGGGTGATCGCTCTCTCTCTCTCTCTGATTGCTCTGTGTGGGTGATCTCTCTCTCTCTCTCTCTCTCTCTGATTGCGCTGTGAAGGTGATCTCTCTCTCTCTCTCTCTGTTTGCTCTGTGAGGGTGATCTCTCTCTCTCTCTCTCTCTGATTGCTCTGTGTGGGTGATCTCTCTCTCTCTGATTGCTCTGTGTGGGTGATCTCTCTCTCTCGGATTGCTCTGTGTGGGTGATCATTCTGTCTCTCTGATTGGTCTGTGTGGGCGATCTTTCTCTCTCTCTCTGATTGGTCTGTGTGGGTGATCTCTCTCTCTCTCTCTCTCTCTGATTGCTCTGTGTGGGTGATCTCTCTCTCTCTCTGATTGCTCTGTGTGGGTGATCTTTCTCTCTCTCTCTGATTGCTCTGTGTGGGTGATCTTTCTCTCTCTCTCTGATTGCTCTGTGTGGGTGATCTCTCTCTCTCTCTCTCTCACTGATTGCTCTCTGTGGGTGATCTCTCTCTCTCTCTGATTGCTCTGTGTGGGTGATCTCTCTCTCTCTCTCTCTGATTGCTCTGTGTGGGTGATCTCTCTCTCTGATTGCTCTGTGTGGGTGATCTCTCTCTCTCTCTCTCTGGTTGCTCTGTGTGGGTGATCTCTCTCTTTCTCTGATGGCTCTGTGTGGGTAATCTCTCTCTCTCTCTGATTGCTCTGTGTGGGTGATCTCTCTCTCTCTCTCTCTGATTGCTCTGTGTGGGTGATCTCTCTCCCTCTCTCTCTGATTGCTCTGTGTGGGTGATCTCTCTCTCTCTCTCTGATTGCTCTGTGTGGGTGATCTCTCTCTCTCTCTGCTTGCTCTGTGTGGGTGATCTCTCTCTCGCTGATTGCTCTGTGTGTGTTATCTCTCTCTCTCTCTCTCTGATTGGTCTGTGAAGGTGATCTCTCTCTCTCTCTCTCTCGCTGATTGCTCTGTGTGGGTGATCTCTCTCTCTCTCTCTCTCTCTGATTGGTCTGTGAAGGTGATCTCTCTCTCTCTCTCTCTCGCTGATTGCTCTGTGTGGGTGATCTCTCTCTCTCTCTGATTGCTCTGTATGTGTGATCTCTCTCTCTCTCGCTGACTGCCTGTGTGGGTGATCTCTCTCTCTCTCTCTGATTGCTCTGTGTGGGTGATCTCTCTCTCTGATTGCGCTGTGTGGGTGATCTCTCTCTCTCTCTGATTGCTCTGTGTGGGTGATCTCTCTCTCTCTCTCTCTCTCTGATTGCGCTGTGTGGGTGATCTCTCTCTCTCTCTGATTGCTCTGTGTGGGTGATCTCTCTCTCTCTCTGATTGCTCTGTGTGGGTGATCTCTCTCTCTCTCTGATTGCGCTGTGTGGGTGATCTCTCTCTCTCTCTGATTTGTCTGTGTGGGTGATCTCTCTCTCTCTCTCCCTCTCTGATTGCTCTGTGTGGGTGAACTCTCTCTCGGATTGTGTGTGTGTGTTCTGTCTCTCTGTGTCTCTCTCTCTCTGTGGGTGAACTCTCTCTCTCTCTCTGATTGCTCTGTGTGGGTGAACTCTCTCTCTCTCTGATTGCTCTGTGTGGGTGATCTCTCTCTCTCTCTCTCTTATTGCTCTGTGTGGGTGATCTCTCTCTCTTTCTCTCTCTAATTGCTCTGTGTGGGTGATCTCTCTCTCTCTCTCTCTCTCTCTGATTGCTCTGTGTGGGTGATCTCTCTCTCTCTCTCTCTGATTGCTCTGTGTGGGTCATCTCTCTCTCTGATTGCTCTCTGTGGGTGATCTCTCTCTCTCTCTGTTTGCTCTGTGTGGGTGATCTCTCTCTCTCTCTCTCTGATTGCTCTGTGTGGGTGATCTCTCTCTCTCTCTCTGATTGCTCTGTGTGGGTGATCACTCTCTCTCTGATTGCTCTGTGTGGGTGATCTCTCTCTCTCTCTCTCCGATTGCTCTGTGTGGGTGATCTCTCTCTCTCTCTCTCTCTGATTGCTCTGTGGGGTGATCACTCTCTCTCTCTGATTGCTCTGTGTGTGTGATCTCTCTGTCTCACTGATTGCTCTGTGTGGGTGATCTCTCTCTCTCTCTCCCTGATTGCTCTGTGTGGGTGATTTCTCTCTCCCTCTCTGATTGCTCTGTGAGGGTGATCTCTCTCTCTCTCTCTGATTGCTCTGTGTGGGTGATCTCTCTCTCTCTGATTGCTCTGTGTGGGTGATCTCTCTCTCTCTCTCTCTGATTGCTCTGTGTGGGTGATCTCTCTCTCTCTCTGATTGCTCTGTGTGGGTGATCTCTCTCTCTCTCTCTCTCTCTGATTGCTCTGTGTGGGTGATCTCTCTCTGATTGCTCTGTGTGGGTGATCTCTCTCTCTCTCTCTCTCTCTCTGATTGCTCTGTGAGGGTGATCTCTCTCTCTCTCTGTCTCTGATTGCTCTGTGTGGGTGATCTCTCTCTCTCTCTGATTGCTCTGTGTGGGTGATCTCTCTCTCTCTCTCTCTGATTGCTCTGTGAGGGTGATCTCTCTCTCTCTCTCTGATTGCTCTGTGAGGGTGATCTCTCTCTCTCTCTCTGATTGCTCTGTGAGGGTGATCTCTCTCTCTCTCTCTCTCTGATTGCTCTGTGTGGGTGATCTCTCTCTCTCTGTCTCTGATTGCTCTGTGTGGGTGATCTCTCTCTCTCTCTCTCTCGGATTGCTCTGTGTGGGTGATCTCTCTCTCTCTCTGATTGCTCTGTGAGGGTGATCTCTCTCTCTGATTGCTCTGTGTGGGTGATCTCTCTCTCTCTCTCTCTCTGATTGCTCTGTGTGGGTGATCTCTCTCTCTCTCTCTGATTGCTCTGTGTGGGTGATCTCTCTCTCTCTCTCGCTGATTGCTCTGTGTGGGTGATCTCTCTCTCTCTCTCTCTGATTGCTCTGTGTGGGTGATCTCTCTCTCTCTCTCTCTGATTGCTCTGTGAGGGTGATCACTCTCTCTCACTCTGATTGCTGTGTGTGGGTGATCTCTCTCTCTCTCTCTGATTGCTCTGTGAGGGTGATCTCTCTCTCTGATTGCTCTGTGTGGGTGATCTCTCTCTCTCTCTCTCTGATTGCTCTGTGTGGGTGATCTCTCTCTCTCTCTCTGATTGCTCTGTGTGGGTGATCTCTCTCTCTCTGTCTCTGATTGCTCTGTGTGGGTGATCTCTCTCTCTCTCTCTCTGATTGCTCTGTGAGGGTGATCTCTCTCTCTCTCTCTCTGATTGCTCTGTGTGGGTGATCTCTCTCTCTCTCTCTGATTGCTCTGTGTGGGTGATCTCTCTCTCTCTGTCTCTGATTGCTCTGTGTGGGTGATCTCTCTCTCTCTCTCTCTCTGATTGCTCTGTGAGGGTGATCTCTCTCTCTCTCTGATTGCTCTGTGAGGGTGATCTCTCTCTCTCTCTGATTGCTGTGTGTGGGTGATCTCTCTCTCTGATTGCTCTGTGTGGGTGATCTCTCTCTCTCTCTCTCTGATTGCTCTGTGTGGGTGATCTCTCTCTCTCTCTCTGATTGCTCTGTGAGGGTGATCTCTCTCTCTCTCTGATTGCTCTGTGAGGGTGATCTCTCTCTCTCTCTCTCTGATTGCTCTGTGAGGGTGATCTCTCTCTCTGATTGCTCTGTGTGGGTGATCTCTCTCTCTCTCTCTCTGATTGCTCTGTGTGGGTCATCTCTCTCTCTGATTGCTCTCTGTGGGTGATCTCTCTCTCTCTCTGTTTGCTCTGTGTGGGTGATCTCTCTCTCTCTCTCTCTGATTGCTCTGTGAGGGTGATCTCTCTCTCTCTCTCTGATTGCTCTGTGAGGGTGATCTCTCTCTCTCTCTCTGATTGCTCTGTGAGGGTGATCTCTCTCTCTCTCTCTCTCTGATTGCTCTGTGTGGGTGATCTCTCTCTCTCTGTCTCTGATTGCTCTGTGTGGGTGATCTCTCTCTCTCTCTCTCTCGGATTGCTCTGTGTGGGTGATCTCTCTCTCTCTCTGATTGCTCTGTGAGGGTGATCTCTCTCTCTGATTGCTCTGTGTGGGTGATCTCTCTCTCTCTCTCTCTCTGATTGCTCTGTGTGGGTGATCTCTCTCTCTCTCTCTGATTGCTCTGTGTGGGTGATCTCTCTCTCTCTCTCTCGCTGATTACTCTGTGTGGGTGATCTCTCTCTCTCTCTCTCTGATTGCTCTGTGTGGGTGATCTCTCTCTCTCTCTCTCTGATTGCTCTGTGAGGGTGATCACTCTCTCTCACTCTGATTGCTGTGTGTGGGTGATCTCTCTCTCTCTCTCTGATTGCTCTGTGAGGGTGATCTCTCTCTCTGATTGCTCTGTGTGGGTGATCTCTCTCTCTCTCTCTCTGATTGCTCTGTGTGGGTGATCTCTCTCTCTCTCTCTGATTGCTCTGTGTGGGTGATCTCTCTCTCTCTGTCTCTGATTGCTCTGTGTGGGTGATCTCTCTCTCTCTCTCTCTGATTGCTCTGTGAGGGTGATCTCTCTCTCTCTCTCTCTGATTGCTCTGTGTGGGTGATCTCTCTCTCTCTCTCTGATTGCTCTGTGTGGGTGATCTCTCTCTCTCTGTCTCTGATTGCTCTGTGTGGGTGATCTCTCTCTCTCTCTCTCTGATTGCTCTGTGAGGGTGATCTCTCTCTCTCTCTGATTGCTCTGTGAGGGTGATCTCTCTCTCTCTCTGATTGCTGTGTGTGGGTGATCTCTCTCTCTGATTGCTCTGTGTGGGTGATCTCTCTCTCTCTCTCTCTGATTGCTCTGTGTGGGTGATCTCTCTCTCTCTGATTGCTCTGTGAGGGTGATCTCTCTCTCTCTCTGATTGCTCTGTGAGGGTGATCTCTCTCTCTCTCTCTCTCTGATTGCTCTGTGAGGGTGATCTCTCTCTCTGATTGCTCTGTGTGGGTGATCTCTCTCTCTCTCTCTCTGATTGCTCTGTGTGGGTGATCTCTCTCTCTCTCTCTGATTGCTCTGTCTGGGTGATCTCTCTCTCTCTGTCTCTGATTGCTCTGTGTGGGTGATCTCTCTCTCTCTCTCTCTGATTGCTCTGTGAGGGTGATCTCTCTCTCTCTCTCTCTCTGATTGCTCTGTGTGGGTGATCTCTCTCTCTCTCTGATTGCTCTGTGTGGGTGATCTCTCTCTCTCTCTCTGATTGCTCTGTGTGGGTGATCTCTCTCTTTCTCTGTCTGACTGCTCTGTGTGGGTGATCTCTCTCTCTCTCTCTCTCTGATTGCTCTGTGTGGGTGATCTCTCTCTTTCTCTGTCTGATTGCTCTGTGAGGGTGATCTCTCTCTCTCTCTGTTTGCTCTGTGTGGGTGATCTCTCTCTCTCTCTCTCTCTGATTGCTCTGTGTGGCTGATCTCTCTCTCTCTCTCTGATTGCTCTGTGAGGTTGATCTCTCTCGCTCTCTGATTGCTCTGTGTGGGTGATCATTCTGTCTCTCTGATTGCTCTGTGTGGGTGATCTCTCTCTCTCTCTCTGATTGGTCTGTGTGGGTGATCTCTCTCTATCTCTCTGATTGCTCTGTGTGGGTGATCTCTCTCTCTCTGATTGCTCTGTGTGGGTGATCTTTCTCTCTCTCTCTGATTGCTCTGTGTGGGTGATCTCTCTCTCTCTCTCTCTGATTGCTCTGTGTGGGTGATCTTTCTCTCTCTCTCTGATGGCTCTGTGTGGGTGATCTCTCTCTCTCTCTCTCTGATTGCTCTGTGTGGGTGATCTCTCTCTCTCTCTCTGATTGCTCTGTGTGGGTGATCTCTCTCTATCTCTCTGATTGCTCTGTGTGGGTGATCTCTCTCTCTCTCTCTGATTGTTCTGTGTGGGTGATCTCTCTGTCTCTCTCTGATTGCTCTGTGTGGGTGATCTCTCTCTCTCTCTCTGATTGCTCTCTGTGGGTGATCTCTCTCTCTCTCTGATTGCTCTGTGTGGGTGATCTCTCTCTCTCTCTCTCTGATTGCTCTGTGTGGGTGATCTCTCTCTCTCTCTGCTCTGTGTGGGTGATCTCTCGCTCTCTCTCTCTGGTTGCTCTGTGTGGGTGATCTCTCTCTCTCTGATGGCTCTGTGTGGGTAATCTCTCTCTCTCTCTGATTGCTCTGTGTGGGTGATCTCTCTCTCTCTGATTGCTCTGTGTGGGTGATCTCTCTCCCTCTCTCTCTGATTGCTCTGTGTGGGTGATCTCTCTCTCTCTCTCTCTCTGATTGCTCTGTGTGGGTGATCTCTCTCTCTCTGATTGCTCTGTGTGGGTGATCTCTCTCTCTCTCTCTCTCTGATTGCTCTGTGTGGGTGATCTCTCTCTCTCTGATTGCTCTGTGTGGGTGATCTCTCTCTCTCTCTCGCTGATTGATCTGTGTGGGTGATCTCTCTCTCTCTCTCTCTCTGATTGGTCTGTGTAGGTGATCTCTCTCTCTCTCACTCTCGCTGATTGCTCTGTGTGGGTGATCTCTCTCTCTCTCTCTCTGATTGCTCTGTATGGGTGACCTCTCTCTCTCTCTCTGATTGCTCTGTGTGGGTGATCTATCTCTCTCTCTCTCTCTGATTGCTCTGTGTGGGTGATCTCTCTCTCTCTCTCTCTCTCTGATTGGTCTGTGTGGGTGATCTCTCTCTCTCTCTGATTGCTCTGTGTGGGTGAACTCTCTCTCTGATTGTGTGTGTGTGTTCTGTCTCTCTGTGTCTCTCTCTCTGTGTGGGTGAACTCTCTCTCTCTCTTTGATTGCTCTGTGTGGGTGAACTCTCTCTCTCTCTGATTGCTCTGTGTGGGTGATCTCTCTCTCTTTCTCTCTCTGATTGCTCTGTGTGGGTGATCTCTCTCTCTCTCTCACTCTTATTGCTCTGTGTGGGTGATCTCTCTCTCTCTGATTGCTCTCTGTGGGTGATGTCTCTCTCTCTGATTGCTCTGTGAGGGTGATCGCTCTCTCTCTCTGATTGCTCGGTGTTGGTGATCTCTCTCTCTCTGATTGCACTGTGAGGGTGATCTCTCTCTCTCTCTGTTTGCTCTGTGTGGGTGATCACTCTTTCTCTGATTGCTCTGTGTGGGTGATCTCTCTCTCTCTCTGATTGCTCTGTGTGGGTGATCTCTCTCTCTCTCTCTCTGATTGCTCTCTGTGGGTGATGTCTCTCTCTCTGATTGCTCTGTGAGGGTGATCGCTCTCTCTCTCTGATTGCTTGGTGTTGGTGATCTCTCTCTCTCTGATTGCACTGTGAGGGTGATCTCTCTCTCTCTCTGTTTGCTCTGTGTGGGTGATCACTCTCTCTCTGATTGCTCTGTGTGGGTGATCTCTCTCTCTCTCTCTCTGATTGCTCTGTGTGGGTGATCTCTCTCTCTCTCTCTCTGATTGCTCTCTGTGGGTGATGTCTCTCTCTCAGAATCCTCTGTGAGGGTGATCGCTCTCTCTCTCTGATTGCTCGGTGTTGGTGATCTCTCTCTCTCTGATTGCACTGTGAGGGTGATCTCTCTCTCTCTCTGTTTGCTCTGTGTGGGTGATCACTCTCTCTCTGATTGCTCTGTGTGGGTGATCACTCTCTCTGATTGCTCTGTGTGGGTGATCACTCTCTCTCTGATTGCTCTGTGTGGGTGATCTCTCTCTCTCTCTCTCTCTCTGATTGCTCTGTGTGGGTGATCTCTCTCTCTCTCTCTCTGATTGCTCTGTGTGGGTGATCTCTCTCTCTCTCTCTCCGATTGCTCTGTGTGGGTGATCTCTCTCTCTCTCTCTGATTGCTCTGTGTGGGTGATCACTCTCTCTCTGATTGCTCTGTGTGTGTGATCTCTCTCTCTCTCTCTCTGATTGCTCTGTGTGGGTGATCTCTCTCTTTCTCTGTCTGATTGCTCTGTGAGGGTGATCTCTCTCTCTCTCTGTTTGCTCTGTGTGGGTGATCTCTCTCTCTCTCTCTCTCTGATTGCTCTGTGTGGCTGATCTCTCTCTCTCTCTCTGATTGCTCTGTGAGGTTGATCTCTCTCGCTCTCTGATTGCTCTGTGTGGGTGATCATTCTGTCTCTCTGATTGCTCTGTGTGGGTGATCTCTCTCTCTCTCTCTGATTGGTCTGTGTGGGTGATCTCTCTCTATCTCTCTGATTGCTCTGTGTGGGTGATCTCTCTCTCTCTGATTGCTCTGTGTGGGTGATCTTTCTCTCTCTCTCTGATTGCTCTGTGTGGGTGATCTCTCTCTCTCTCTCTCTGATTGCTCTGTGTGGGTGATCTTTCTCTCTCTCTCTGATGGCTCTGTGTGGGTGATCTCTCTCTCTCTCTCTCTGATTGCTCTGTGTGGGTGATCTCTCTCTCTCTCTCTGATTGCTCTGTGTGGGTGATCTCTCTCTATCTCTCTGATTGCTCTGTGTGGGTGATCTCTCTCTCTCTCTCTGATTGTTCTGTGTGGGTGATCTCTCTGTCTCTCTCTGATTGCTCTGTGTGGGTGATCTCTCTCTCTCTCTCTGATTGCTCTCTGTGGGTGATCTCTCTCTCTCTCTGATTGCTCTGTGTGGGTGATCTCTCTCTCTCTCTCTCTGATTGCTCTGTGTGGGTGATCTCTCTCTCTCTCTGCTCTGTGTGGGTGATCTCTCTCTCTCTCTCTCTGGTTGCTCTGTGTGGGTGATCTCTCTCTCTCTGATGGCTCTGTGTGGGTAATCTCTCTCTCTCTCTGATTGCTCTGTGTGGGTGATCTCTCTCTCTCTGATTGCTCTGTGTGGGTGATCTCTCTCCCTCTCTCTCTGATTGCTCTGTGTGGGTGATCTCTCTCTCTCTCTCTCTCTGATTGCTCTGTGTGGGTGATCTCTCTCTCTCTGATTGCTCTGTGTGGGTGATCTCTCTCTCTCTCTCTCTCTGATTGCTCTGTGTGGGTGATCTCTCTCTCTCTGATTGCTCTGTGTGGGTGATCTCTCTCTCTCTCTCGCTGATTGATCTGTGTGGGTGATCTCTCTCTCTCTCTCTCTCTGATTGGTCTGTGTAGGTGATCTCTCTCTCTCTCACTCTCGCTGATTGCTCTGTGTGGGTGATCTCTCTCTCTCTCTCTCTGATTGCTCTGTATGGGTGACCTCTCTCTCTCTCTCTGATTGCTCTGTGTGGGTGATCTATCTCTCTCTCTCTCTCTGATTGCTCTGTGTGGGTGATCTCTCTCTCTCTCTCTCTCTCTGATTGGTCTGTGTGGGTGATCTCTCTCTCTCTCTGATTGCTCTGTGTGGGTGAACTCTCTCTCTGATTGTGTGTGTGTGTTCTGTCTCTCTGTGTCTCTCTCTCTGTGTGGGTGAACTCTCTCTCTCTCTTTGATTGCTCTGTGTGGGTGAACTCTCTCTCTCTCTGATTGCTCTGTGTGGGTGATCTCTCTCTCTTTCTCTCTCTGATTGCTCTGTGTGGGTGATCTCTCTCTCTCTCTCACTCTTATTGCTCTGTGTGGGTGATCTCTCTCTCTCTGATTGCTCTCTGTGGGTGATGTCTCTCTCTCTGATTGCTCTGTGAGGGTGATCGCTCTCTCTCTCTGATTGCTCGGTGTTGGTGATCTCTCTCTCTCTGATTGCACTGTGAGGGTGATCTCTCTCTCTCTCTGTTTGCTCTGTGTGGGTGATCACTCTTTCTCTGATTGCTCTGTGTGGGTGATCTCTCTCTCTCTCTCTCTGATTGCTCTGTGTGGGTGATCTCTCTCTCTCTCTCTCTGATTGCTCTCTGTGGGTGATGTCTCTCTCTCTGATTGCTCTGTGAGGGTGATCGCTCTCTCTCTCTGATTGCTTGGTGTTGGTGATCTCTCTCTCTCTGATTGCACTGTGAGGGTGATCTCTCTCTCTGTTTGCTCTGTGTGGGTGATCACTCTCTCTCTGATTGCTCTGTGTGGGTGATCTCTCTCTCTCTCTCTCTGATTGCTCTGTGTGGGTGATCTCTCTCTCTCTCTCTCTGATTGCTCTCTGTGGGTGATGTCTCTCTCTCAGAATCCTCTGTGAGGGTGATCGCTCTCTCTCTCTGATTGCTCGGTGTTGGTGATCTCTCTCTCTCTGATTGCACTGTGAGGGTGATCTCTCTCTCTCTCTGTTTGCTCTGTGTGGGTGATCACTCTCTCTCTGATTGCTCTGTGTGGGTGATCTCTCTCTCTGATTGCTCTGTGTGGGTGATCACACTCTCTCTGATTGCTCTGTGTGGGTGATCTCTCTCTCTCTCTCTCTCTCTGATTGCTCTGTGTGGGTGATCTCTCTCTCTCTCTCTCTGATTGCTCTGTGTGGGTGATCTCTCTCTCTCTCTCTCCGATTGCTCTGTGTGGGTGATCTCTCTCTCTCTCTCTGATTGCTCTGTGTGGGTGATCACTCTCTCTCTGATTGCTCTGTGTGTGTGATCTCTCTCTCTCTCTCCCTGATTGCTCTGTGTGGGTGATTTCTCTCTCTCTCTCTGATTGTTCTGTGAGGGTGATCTCTCTCTCTCTCTCTCTGATTGCTCTGTCTGGGTGATCTCTCTCTCTCTCTGATTGCTCTGTGTGGGTGATCTCTCTCTTTCACTCTCTGATTGCTCTGTGAGGGCGATCTCTCTCTCTCTCTGATTGCTCTTTGTGGGTGATCTCTCTCTGATTGTTCTGTGTGGGTGATCTCTCACTCTCTCCGATTGCTCTGTGTGGGTGATCTCTCTCTCTCTCTGATTGCTCTGTGTGGGTGATCTCTCTCTCTCTCTCTGATTGCTCTGTGTGGGTGATCACTCTCTCTCCGATTGCTCTGTGTGGGTGATCTCTCTCTCTCTCTCTGATTGCTCTGTGTGGGTGATCTCTCTCTCTCCCTCTGATTGCTCTGTGTGTGTGATGTCTCTCTCTCTCTCTCTGATTGCTCCGTGTGGGTGATCTCTCTCTCTGATTGCTCTGTGTGGGTGACCTCTCTCTCTCTCTCTCTGCTTGCTCTGTGTGGGTGATCTCTCTCTCTCTGATTGGTCTGTGTGGGTGATCTCTCTCTCTCTCGCTGATTGGTCTGTGTGGGTGATCTCTCTCTCTCTCTGATTGCTCTGTGTGGGTGATCTCTCTCTCTCTGATTGGTCTGTGTGGGTGATCTCTCTCTCTCTCTCTCGCTGATTGCTCTGTGTGGGTGATCTCTCTCTCTCTCTGATTGCTCTGTGTGGGTGATCTCTCTCTCTCTTGCTGATTGCTCTGTGTGGGTGATCTCTCTCTCTGTCTCTCTCTGATTGCTCTGTGTGGGTGATCTCTCTCTCTGATTGCTCTGTGTGTGTGATCTCTCTCTCTCTCTGATTGGTCTGTGTGGGTGATCTCTCTCTCTCTCTGATTGGTCTGTGTGGGTGATCTCTCTCTCTCTGATTGCTCTGTCTGTGTGTTCTGTCTCTCTGTGTCTCTCTCTCTCTGTGGGTGAACTCTCTCTCTCTCTGATTGCTCTGTGTGGGTGAACTCTCTCTCTCACTCTCTCTCTCTCTCTGTATCTCTGCCTCACTCTGATTGCTGTGTCTTTGATGTGCTCTGTCGGTCTCTGATTACTCTGCGTATTGTGTGTGGGTGATCTCTCTTTCTGTCTCTCTGTCGCTCTCTGATTGCACTGTGTCGCTCTGTGTCTCCATCACTCTCTCTGACTCCATCTCTCTCTTGGTCTCGGTAACTATCTCTCTGTTGGTGAAATCTGTCAGTGTCTGTGTGTGTGTGTGCGTGTCTGTCACTCTCTCTGTTTGCTCTGTGTGGGTGATCTCTCTCTCTCTCTCTCTGATTGCTCTGTGAGGGTGATCTCTCTCTCTCTCTGATTGCTCTGTGTGGGTGATCTCTCTCTCACTCTCTCTCTGATTGCTCTGTGTGGGTGATCTCTCTCTCACTCTCTCTCTGATTGCTCTGTGAGGGTGATCTCTCTCTCTCTCTCTGATTGCTCTGTGTGGGTGATCTCTCTCTCTCTCTCTCTGATTGCTCTGTGTGGGTGATCTCTCTCTCTCTCTCTGATTGCTCTGTGTGGGTGATCTCTCTCTCTCTCTCTCTCTCTGATTGCTCTGTGTGGGTGATCTCTCTCTCTCTCTCTCTGTCTGATTGCTCTGTGTGGGTGATCACTCTCTCTCTGATTGCTCTGTGTGGGTGATCTCTCTCTCTCTCTCTGATTGCTCTGTGAGGGTGATCTCTCTCGCTCTCTGATTGCTCTGTGTGGGTGATCGCTCTCTCTCTCTCTCTGATTGCTCTGTGTGGGTGATCTCTCTCTCTCTCTCTCTGATTGCTCTGTGAAGGTGATCTCTCTCTCTCTCTCTCTCTGTTTGCTCTGTGAGGGTGATCTCTCTCTCTCTCTCTCTCTGATTGCTCTGTGTGGGTGATCTCTCTCTCTCTGATTGCTCTGTGTGGGTGATCTCTCTCTCTCGGATTGCTCTGTGTGGGTGATCATTCTGTCTCTCTGATTGGTCTGTGTGGGTGATCTTTCTCTCTCTCTCTGATTGGTCTGTGTGGGTGATCTCTCTCTCTCTCTCTCTCTCTGATTGCTCTGTGTGGGTGATCTCTCTCTCTCTCTGATTGCTCTGTGTGGGTGATCTTTCTCTCTCTCTCTGATTGCTCTGTGTGGGTGATCTTTCTCTCTCTCTCTGATTGCTCTGTGTGGGTGATCTCTCTCTCTCTCTCTCTCACTGATTGCTCTCTGTGGGTGATCTCTCTCTCTCTCTGATTGCTCTGTGTGGGTGATCTCTCTCTCTCTCTCTGATTGCTCTGTGTGGGTGATCTCCCTCTCTGATTGCTCTGTGTGGGTGATCTCTCTCTCTCTCTCTCTGATTGCTCTGTGTGGGTGATCTCTCTCTCTCTCTCTGATTGCTCTGTGTGGGTGATCTCTCTCTCTCTCTGATTGCTCTGTGTGGGTGATCTCTCTCTCTCTCTGATTGCTCTGTGTGGGTGATCTCTCTCTCTCTCTCTGATTGCGCTGTGTGGGTGATCTCTCTCTCTCTCTGATTGCTCTGTGTGGGTGATCTCTCTCTCTCTCTCTGATTGCGCTGTGTGGGTGATCTCTCTCTCTCTCTGATTGCTCTGTGTGGGTGATCTCTCTCTCTCTCTGATTGCTCTGTGTGGGTGATCTCTCTCTCTCTCTGATTGCGCTGTGTGGGTGATCTCTCTCTCTCTCTGATTTGTCTGTGTGGGTGATCTCTCTCTCTCTCTCCCTCTCTGATTGCTCTGTGTGGGTGAACTCTCTCTCGGATTGTGTGTGTGTGTTCTGTCTCTCTGTGTCTCTCTCTCTCTGTGGGTGAACTCTCTCTCTCTCTCTGATTGCTCTGTGTGGGTGAACTCTCTCTCTCTCTGATTGCTCTGTGTGGGTGATCTCTCTCTCTCTCTCTCTCTTATTGCTCTGTGTGGGTGATCTCTCTCTCTTTCTCTCTCTGATTGCTCTGTGTGGGTGATCTCTCTCTCTCTCTCTGATTGCTCTGTGTGGGTGATCTCTCTCTCTCTCTCTCTGATTGCTCTGTGTGGGTCATCTCTCTCTCTGATTGCTCTCTGTGGGTGATCTCTCTCTCTCTCTGTTTGCTCTGTGTGGGTGATCTCTCTCTCTCTCTCTCTGATTGCTCTGTGTGGGTGATCTCTCTCTCTCTCTCTGATTGCTCTGTGTGGGTGATCTCTCTCTCTCTCTCTCTGATTGCTCTGTGTGGGTGATCTCTCTCTCTCTCTCTGATTGCGCTGTGTGGGTGATCTCTCTCTCTCTCTGATTGCTCTGTGTGGGTGATCTCTCTCTCTCTCTCTCCGATTGCTCTGTGTGGGTGATCTCTCTCTCTCTCTCTCTCTGATTGCTCTGTGGGGTGATCACTCTCTCTCTCTGATTGCTCTGTGTGTGTGATCTCTCTGTCTCACTGATTGCTCTGTGTGGGTGATCATTCTGTCTCTCTCCCTGATTGCTCTGTGTGGGTGATCTCTCTCTCTCTCTCCCTGATTGCTCTGTGTGGGTGATTTCTCTCTCTCTCTCTGATTGCTCTGTGTGGGTGATCTCTCTCTCTCTCTCTGATTGCTCTGTGAGGGTGATCTCTCTCTCTCTGATTGCTCTGTGTGGGTGATCTCTCTCTCTCTCAGATTGCTCTGTGTGGGTGATCTCTCTCTCTCTCTCTGATTGCTCGGTGTGGGTGATCTCTCTCTCTCTCTCTTTGATTGCTCTGTGTGGCTGACCTCTCTCTCTCTCTCTCTCTGATTGCTCTGTGTGGGTGATCTCTCTCTCTCTCTCTGATTGCTCGGTGTGGGTGATCTCTCTCTCTCTCTCTTTGGTTGCTCTGTGTGGGTGGCCTCTCTCTCTCTCTCTGATTGCTCTGTGTGGGTGATCTCTCTCTCTCTCTCTGATTGCTCTGTGTGGGTGATCATTCTCTCTCTGATTGCTCTGTGTGGGTGATCTCTCTCTCTCTCTGATTGCTCTGTGTGGGTGATCTCTCTCTCTCTCTCTGAATGCTCTGTGTGGGTGATCTCTCTCTCTCTCTCTCTCTGATTGCTCTGTGTGGGTGATCACTCTCTCTCTCTGATTGCTCTGTGTGGGTGATCTCTCTCTCTCTCTGATTGCTCTGTGTGGGTGATCTCTCTCTCTCTCTGACTGCTCTGTGTTGGTGATCTCTCTCTCTCCGATTGCTCTGTGTGGGTGATCTCTCTCTCTCTCTCTCTGATTACTCTGTGTGGGTGATCTCTCTCTCTCTCTCTCTGATTGCTCTGTGTGGGTGATCTCTCTCTCTCTTGCTGATTGCTCTGTGTGGGTGATCTCTCTCTCTGTCTCTCTCTGATTGCTCTGTGTGGGTGATCTCTCTCTCTGATTGCTCTGTGTGTGTGATCTCTCTCTCTCTCTGATTGGTCTGTGTGGGTGATCTCTCTCTCTCTCTGATTACTCTGTGTGGGTGATCTCTCTCTCTCTCTCTCTGATTGCTCTGTGTGGGTGATCATTCTGTCTCTCTCCCTGATTGCTCTGTGTGGGTGATCTCTCTCTCTCTCTCCCTGATTGCTCTGTGTGGGTGATTTCTCTCTCTCTCTCTGATTGCTCTGTGTGGGTGATCTCTCTCTCTCTCTCTGATTGCTCTGTGAGGGTGATCTCTCTCTCTCTGATTGCTCTGTGTGGGTGATCTCTCTCTCTCTCAGATTGCTCTGTGTGGGTGATCTCTCTCTCTCTCTCTGATTGCTCGGTGTGGGTGATCTCTCTCTCTCTCTCTTTGATTGCTCTGTGTGGCTGACCTCTCTCTCTCTCTCTCTCTGATTGCTCTGTGTGGGTGATCTCTCTCTCTCTCTCTGATTGCTCGGTGTGGGTGATCTCTCTCTCTCTCTCTTTGGTTGCTCTGTGTGGGTGGCCTCTCTCTCTCTCTCTCTCTGATTGCTCTGTGTGGGTGATCTCTCTCTCTCTCTCTGATTGCTCTGTGTGGGTGATCATTCTCTCTCTGATTGCTCTGTGTGGGTGATCTCTCTCTCTCTCTCTCTGATTGCTCTGTGTGGGTGATCTCTCTCTCTCTCTCTCTGAATGCTCTGTGTGGGTGATCTCTCTCTCTCTCTCTCTCTGATTGCTCTGTGTGGGTGATCACTCTCTCTCTCTGATTGCTCTGTGTGGGTGATCTCTCTCTCTCTCTGATTGCTCTGTGTGGGTGATCTCTCTCTCTCTCTGACTGCTCTGTGTTGGTGATCTCTCTCTCTCCGATTGCTCTGTGTGGGTGATCTCTCTCTCTCTCTGATTACTCTGTGTGGGTGATCTCTCTCTCTCTCTCTCTGATTGCTCTGTGTGGGTGATCTCTCTCTCTCTTGCTGATTGCTCTGTGTGGGTGATCTCTCTCTCTGTCTCTCTCTGATTGCTCTGTGTGGGTGATCTCTCTCTCTGATTGCTCTGTGTGTGTGATCTCTCTCTCTCTCTGATTGGTCTGTGTGGGTGATCTCTCTCTCTCTCTGATTGGTCTGTGTGGGTGATCTCTCTCTCTCTGATTGCTCTGTCTGTGTGTTCTGTCTCTCTGTGTCTCTCTCTCTCTGTGGGTGAACTCTCTCTCTCTCTGATTGCTCTGTGTGGGTGAACTATCTCTCTCACTCTCTCTCTCTCTCTGTATCTCTGCCTCACTCTGATTGCTGTGTCTTTGATGTGCTCTGTCGGTCTCTGATTACTCTGCGTATTGTGTGTGGGTGATCTCTCTTTCTGTCTCTCTGTCGCTCTCTGATTGCACTGTGTCGCTCTGTGTCTCCATCACTCTCTCTGACTCCATCTCTCTCTTGGTCTCGGTAACTATCTCTCTGTTGGTGAAATCTGTCAGTGTCTGTGTGTGTGTGTGCGTGTCTGTCACTCTCTCTGTTTGCTCTGTGTGGGTGATCTCTCTCTCTCTCTCTCTGATTGCTCTGTGAGGGTGATCTCTCTCTCTCTCTGATTGCTCTGTGTGGGTGATCTCTCTCTCACTCTCTCTCTGATTGCTCTGTGTGGGTGATCTCTCTCTCACTCTCTCTCTGATTGCTCTGTGAGGGTGATCTCTCTCTCTCTCTCTGATTGCTCTGTGTGGGTGATCTCTCTCTCTCTCTCTCTCTCTCTCTGATTGCTCTGTGTGGGTGATCTCTCTCTCTCTCTCTGATTGCTCTGTGTGGGTGATCTCTCTCTCTCTCTCTCTCTCTGATTGCTCTGTGTGGGTGATCTCTCTCTCTCTCTCTCTGTCTGATTGCTCTGTGTGGGTGATCACTCTCTCTCTGATTGCTCTGTGTGGGTGATCTCTCTCTCTCTCTCTGATTGCTCTGTGAGGGTGATCTCTCTCACTCTCTGATTGCTCTGTGTGGGTGATCGCTCTCTCTCTCTCTCTGATTGCTCTGTGTGGGTGATCTCTCTCTCTCTCTCTCTCTGATTGCTCTGTGAAGGTGATCTCTCTCTCTCTCTCTCTCTCTGTTTGCTCTGTGAGGGTGATCTCTCTCTCTCTCTCTCTCTGATTGCTCTGTGTGGGTGATCTCTCTCTCTCTGATTGCTCTGTGTGGGTGATCTCTCTCTCTCGGATTGCTCTGTGTGGGTGATCATTCTGTCTCTCTGATTGGTCTGTGTGGGTGATCTTTCTCTCTCTCTCTGATTGGTCTGTGTGGGTGATCTCTCTCTCTCTCTCTCTGATTGCTCTGTGTGGGTGATCTCTCTCTCTCTCTGATTGCTCTGTGTGGGTGATCTTTCTCTCTCTCTCTGATTGCTCTGTGTGGGTGATCTTTCTCTCTCTCTCTGATTGCTCTGTGTGGGTGATCTCTCTCTCTCTCTCTCTCACTGATTGCTCTCTGTGGGTGATCTCTCTCTCTCTCTGTTTGCTCTGTGTGGGTGATCTCTCTCTCTCTCTCTGATTGCTCTGTGTGGGTGATCTCTCTCTCTGATTGCTCTGTGTGGGTGATCTCTCTCTCTCTCTCTCTGGTTGCTCTGTGTGGGTGATCTCTCTCTCTCTCTGATGGCTCGTTGTGGGTAATCTCTCTCTCTCTCTGATTGCTCTGTGTGGGTGATCTCTCTCTCTCTCTCTCTGATTGCTCTGTGTGGGTGATCTCTCTCCCTCTCTCTCAGATTGCTCTGTGTGGGTGATCTCTCTCTCTCTCTCTCTCTGATTGCTCTGTGTGGGTGATCTCTCTCTCTCTCTGCTTGCTCTGTGTGGGTGATCTCTCTCTCGCTGATTGCTCTGTGTTGGTGATCTCTCTCTCTCTCTCTCTGATTGGTCTGTGAAGGTGATCTCTCTCTCTCTCTCTCTCTCGCTGATTGCTCTGTGTGGGTGATCTCTCTCTCTCTCTGATTGGTCTGTGAAGGTGATCTCTCTCTCTCTCTCTCGCTGATTGCTCTGTGTGGGTGATCTCTCTCTCTCTCTGATTGCTCTGTATGTGTGATCTCTCTCTCTCTCGCTGACTGCCTGTGTGGGTGATCTCTCTCTCTCTCTCTGATTGCTCTGTGTGGGTGATCTCTCTCTCTCTCTGATTGCTCTGTGTGGGTGATCTCTCTCTCTCTCTCTCTCTCTGATTGCGCTGTGTGGGTGACCTCTCTCTCTCTCTGATTGCTCTGTGTGGGTGATCTCTCTCTCTCTCTGATTGCTCTGTGTGGGTGATCTCTCTCTCTCTCTGATTGCGCTGTGTGGGTGATCTCTCTCTCTCTCTGACTGCTCTGTGTGGGTGATCTCTCTCTCTCTCTCCCTCTCTGATTGCTCTGTGTGGGTGAACTCTCTCTCGGATTGTGTGTGTGTGTTCTGTCTCTCTGTGTCTCTCACTCTCTGTGGGTGAACTCTCTCTCTCTCTCTGATTGCTCTGTGTGGGTGAACTCTCTCTCTCTCTGATTGCTCGGTGTGGGTGATCTCTCTCTCTCTCTCTTTGATTGCTCTGTGTGGCTGACCTCTCTCTCTCTCTCTCTCTGATTGCTCTGTGTGGGTGACCTCTCTCTCTCTCTCTGATTGCTCGGTGTGGGTGATCTCTCTCTCTCTCTCTTTGGTTGCTCTGTGTGGGTGGCCTCTCTCTCTCTCTCTCTCTGATTGCTCTGTGTGGGTGATCTCTCTCTCTCTCTCTGATTGCTCTGTGTGGGTGATCATTCTCTCTCTGATTGCTCTGTGTGGGTGATCTCTCTCTCTCTCTCTCTGATTGCTCTGTGTGGGTGATCTCTCTCTCTCTCTCTGAATGCTCTGTGTGGGTGATCTCTCTCTCTCTCTCTCTCTGATTGCTCTGTGTGGGTGATCACTCTCTCTCTCTGATTGCTCTGTGTGGGTGATCTCTCTCTCTCTCTGATTGCTCTGTGTGGGTGATCTCTCTCTCTCTCTGACTGCTCTGTGTTGGTGATCTCTCTCTCTCCGATTGCTCTGTGTGGGTGATCTCTCTCTCTCTCTGATTACTCTGTGTGGGTGATCTCTCTCTCTCTCTCTCTGATTGCTCTGTGTGGGTGATCTCTCTCTCTCTTGCTGATTGCTCTGTGTGGGTGATCTCTCTCTCTGTCTCTCTCTGATTGCTCTGTGTGGGTGATCTCTCTCTCTGATTGCTCTGTGTGTGTGATCTCTCTCTCTCTCTGATTGGTCTGTGTGGGTGATCTCTCTCTCTCTCTGATTGGTCTGTGTGGGTGATCTCTCTCTCTCTCTCTGATTGCTCTGTCTGTGTGTTCTGTCTCTCTGTGTCTCTCTCTCTCTGTGGGTGAACTCTCTCTCTCTCTGATTGCTCTGTGTGGGTGAACTCTCTCTCTCACTCTCTCTCTCTCTCTGTATCTCTGCCTCACTCTGATTGCTGTGTCTTTGATGTGCTCTGTCGGTCTCTGATTACTCTGCGTATTGTGTGTGGGTGATCTCTCTTTCTGTCTCTCTGTCGCTCTCTGATTGCACTGTGTCGCTCTGTGTCTCCATCACTCTCTCTGACTCCATCTCTCTCTTGGTCTCGGTAACTATCGCTCTGTTGGTGAAATCTGTCAGTGTCTGTGTGTGTGTGTGCGTGTCTGTCACTCTCTCTGTTTGCTCTGTGTGGGTGATCTCTCTCTCTCTCTCTCTGATTGCTCTGTGAGGGTGATCTCTCTCTCTCTCTGATTGCTCTGTGTGGGTGATCTCTCTCTCACTCTCTCTCTGATTGCTCTGTGTGGGTGATCTCTCTCTCACTCTCTCTCTGATTGCTCTGTGAGGGTGATCTCTCTCTCTCTGATTGCTCTGTGTGGGTGATCTCTCTCTCTCTCTCTCTCTGATTGCTCTGTGTGGGTGATCTCTCTCTCTCTCTCTGATTGCTCTGTGTGGGTGATCTCTCTCTCTCTCTCTCTCTCTGATTGCTCTGTGTGGGTGATCTCTCTCTCTCTCTCTCTGTCTGATTGCTCTGTGTGGGTGATCACTCTCTCTCTGATTGCTCTGTGTGGGTGATCTCTCTCTCTCTCTCTGATTGCTCTATGAGGGTGATCTCTCTCGCTCTCTGATTGCTCTGTGTGGGTGATCGCTCTCTCTCTCTCTCTGATTGCTCTGTGTTGGTGTTCTCTCTCTCTCTCTCTCTCTGATTGCTCTGTGAAGGTGATCTCTCTCTCTCTCTCTCTCTCTGTTTGCTCTGTGAGGGTGATCTCTCTCTCTCTCTCTCTGATTGCTCTGTGTGGGTGATCTCTCTCTCTCTGATTGCACTGTGTGGGTGATCTCTCTCTCTCGGATTGCTCTGTGTGGGTGATCTCTCTCTCTCTGATTGCTCTGTGTGGGTGATCTCTCTCTCTCGGATTGCTCTGTGTGGGTGATCATTCTGTCTCTCTGATTGGTCTGTGTGGGTGATCTTTCTCTCTCTCTCTGATTGGTCTGTGTGGGTGATCTCTCTCTCTCTCTGATTGCTCTGTGTGGGTGATCTCTCTCTCTCTCTGATTGCTCTGTGTGGGTGGTCTTTCTCTCTCTCTCTGATTGCTCTGTGTGGGTGATCTTTCTCTCTCTCTCTGATTGCTCTGTGTGGGTGATCTCTCTCTCTCTCTCTC
Organism: Mustelus asterias; assembly: GCF_964213995.1. Taxonomy (NCBI): domain Eukaryota; kingdom Metazoa; phylum Chordata; class Chondrichthyes; order Carcharhiniformes; family Triakidae; genus Mustelus; species Mustelus asterias. The sequence continues at coordinate 11,179 of NW_027591445.1, read as the reverse complement.
TCACTGATTGCTCTCTGTGGGTGATCTCTCTCTCTCTCTGATTGCTCTGTGTGGGTGATCTCTCTCTCTCTCTCTGATTGCTCTGTGTGGGTGATCTCTCTCTCTGATTGCTCTGTGTGGGTGATCTCTCTCTCTCTCTCTCTGGTTGCTCTGTGTGGGTGATCTCTCTCTCTCTCTGATGGCTCGTTGTGGGTAATCTCTCTCTCTCTCTGATTGCTCTGTGTGGGGTGATCTCTCTCTCTCTCTCTCTGATTGCTCTGTGTGGGTGATCTCTCTCCCTCTCTCTCTGATTGCTCTGTGTGGGTGATCTCTCTCTCTCTCTCTCTCTGATTGCTCTGTGTGGGTGATCTCTCTCTCTCTCTGCTTGCTCTGTGTGGGTGATCTCTCTCTCGCTGATTGCTCTGTGTGGGTGATCTCTCTCTCTCTCTCTCTCTCTGATTGGTCTGTGAAGGTGATCTCTCTCTCTCTCTCTCTCGCTGATTGCTCTGTGTGGGTGATCTCTCTCTCTCTCTCTCTCTGATTGGTCTGTGAAGGTGATCTCTCTCTCTCTCTCTCTCGCTGATTGCTCTGTGTGGGTGATCTCTCTCTCTCTCTGATTGCTCTGTATGTGTGATCTCTCTCTCTCTCGCTGACTGCCTGTGTGGGTGTTCTCTCTCTCTCTCTCTGATTGCTCTGTGTGGGTGATCTCTCTCTCTCTCTGATTGCTCTGTGTGGGTGATCTCTCTCTCTCTCTCTCTCTCTGATTGCGCTGTGTGGGTGATCTCTCTCTCTCTCTGATTGCTCTGTGTGGGTGATCTCTCTCTCTCTCTGATTGCTCTGTGTGGGTGATCTCTCTCTCTCTCTGATTGCGCTGTGTGGGTGATCTCTCTCTCTCTCTGATTGCTCTGTGTGGGTGATCTCTCTCTCTCTCTCCCTCTCTGATTGCTCTGTGTGGGTGAACTCTCTCTCGGATTGTGTGTGTGTGTTCTGTCTCTCTGTGTCTCTCTCTCTCTGTGGGTGAACTCTCTCTCTCTCTCTCTGATTGCTCTGTGTGGGTGAACTCTCTCTCTCTCTGATTGCTCTGTGTGGGTGATCTCTCTCTCTCTCTCTCTTATTGCTCTGTGTGGGTGATCTCTCTCTCTTTCTCTCTCTGATTGCTCTGTGTGGGTGATCTCTCTCTCTCTCTCTCTCTCTGATTGCTCTGTGTGGGTGATCTCTCTCTCTCTGATTGCTCTGTGTGGGTCATCTCTCTCTCTGATTGCTCTCTGTGGGTGATCTCTCTCTCTCTCTGTTTGCTCTGTGTGGGTGATCTCTCTCTCTCTCTCTCTGATTGCTCTGTGTGGGTGATCTCTCTCTCTCTCTCTGATTGCTCTGTGTGGGTGATCACTCTCTCTCTGATTGCTCTGTGTGGGTGATCTCTCTCTCTCTCTCTCCGATTGCTCTGTGTGGGTGATCTCTCTCTCTCTCTCTCTCTGATTGCTCTGTGGGGTGATCACTCTCTCTCTCTGATTGCTCTGTGTGTGTGATCTCTCTGTCTCACTGATTGCTCTGTGTGGGTGATCTCTCTCTCTCTCCCTGATTGCTCTGTGTGGGTGATTTCTCTCTCTCTCTCTGATTGCTCTGTGAGGGTGATCTCTCTCTCTCTCTCTGATTGCTCTGTGTGGGTGATCACTCTCTCTCTGATTGCTCTGTGTGGGTGATCTCTCTCTCTCTCTCTCCGATTGCTCTGTGTGGGTGATCTCTCTCTCTCTCTCTCTCCGATTGCTCTGTGTGGGTGATTTCTCTCTCTCTCTCTGATTGCTCTGTGAGGGTGATCTCTCTCTCTCTCTATCTCCGATTGCTCTGTGAGGGTGATCTCTCTCTCTCTCTGATTGCTCTGTGTGGGTGATCACTCTCTCTCTGATTGCTCTGTGTGGGTGATCTCTCTCTCTCTCTGATTGCTCTGTGTGGGTGATCACTCTCTCTCCGATTGCACTGTGTGGGTGATCTCTCTCTCTCTCTCTGATTGCTCTGTGTGGGTGATCACTCTCTCTCTGATTGCTCTGTGTGGGTGATCTCTCTCTCTCTCTCTCCGATTGCTCTGTGTGGGTGATCTCTCTCTCTCTCTCTCTCTGATTGCTCTGTGTGTGTGATCTCTCTGTCTCACTGATTGCTCTGTGTGGGTGATCATTCTGTCTCTCTCCCTGATTGCTCTGTGTGGGTGATCTCTCTCTCTCTCTCCCTGATTGCTCTGTGTGGGTGATTTCTCTCTCTCTCTCTGATTGCTCTGTGTGGGTGATCTCTCTCTCTCTCTCTGATTGCTCTGTGAGCGTGATCTCTCTCTCTCTGATTGCTCTGTGTGGGTGATCTCTCTCTCTCTCAGATTGCTCTGTGTGGGTGATCTCTCTCTCTCTCTCTCTGATTGCTCGGTGTGGGTGATCTCTCTCTCTCTCTCTTTGATTGCTCTGTGTGGCTGACCTCTCTCTCTCTCTCTCTCTCTGATTGCTCTGTGTGGGTGATCTCTCTCTCTCTCTCTGATTGCTCGGTGTGGGTGATCTCTCTCTCTCTCTCTTTGGTTGCTCTGTGTGGGTGGCCTCTCTCTCTCTCTCTCTCTGATTGCTCTGTGTGGGTGATCTCTCTCTCTCTGATTGCTCTGTGTGGGTGATCATTCTCTCTCTGATTGCTCTGTGTGGGTGATCTCTCTCTCTCTCTGATTGCTCTGTGTGGGTGATCTCTCTCTCTCTCTCTGAATGCTCTGTGTGGGTGATCTCTCTCTCTCTCTCTCTGATTGCTCTGTGTGGGTGATCACGCTCTCTCTCTGATTGCTCTGTGTGGGTGATCTCTCTCTCTCTCTCTGATTGCTCTGTGTGGGTGATCTCTCTCTCTCTCTCTCTGACTGCTCTGTGTTGGTGATCTCTCTCTCTCCGATTGCTCTGTGTGGGTGATCTCTCTCTCTCTCTCTGATTACTCTGTGTGGGTGATCTCTCTCTCTCTCTCTCTGATTGCTCTGTGTGGGTGATCTCTCTCTCTCTCTCTCTGATTGCTCTGTGTGGGTGATCTCTCTCCCTCTCTCTCTGATTGCTCTGTGTGGGTGATCTCTCTCTCTCTCTCTCTCTGATTGCTCTGTGTGGGTGATCTCTCTCTCTCTCTCTGCTTGCTCTGTGTGGGTGATCTCTCTCTCGCTGATTGCTCTGTGTGGGTGATCTCTCTCTCTCTCTCTCTCTCTGATTGGTCTGTGAAGGTGATCTCTCTCTCTCTCTCTCTCGCTGATTGCTCTGTGTGGGTGATCTCTCTCTCTCTCTCTCTCTGATTGGTCTGTGAAGGTGATCTCTCTCTCTCTCTCTCTCGCTGATTGCTCTGTGTGGGTGATCTCTCTCTCTCTCTGATTGCTCTGTATGTGTGATCTCTCTCTCTCTCGCTGACTGCCTGTGTGGGTGATCTCTCTCTCTCTCTCTGATTGCTCTGTGTGGGTGATCTCTCTCTCTCTCTGATTGCTCTGTGTGGGTGATCTCTCTCTCTCTCTCTCTCTCTGATTGCGCTGTGTGGGTGATCTCTCTCTCTCTCTGATTGCTCTGTGTGGGTGATCTCTCTCTCTCTCTGATTGCTCTGTGTGGGTGATCTCTCTCTCTCTCTGATTGCGCTGTGTGGGTGATCTCTCTCTCTCTCTGATTGCTCTGTGTGGGTGATCTCTCTCTCTCTCTCCCTCTCTGATTGCTCTGTGTGGGTGAACTCTCTCTCGGATTGTGTGTGTGTGTTCTGTCTCTCTGTGTCTCTCTCTCTCTGTGGGTGAACTCTCTCTCTCTCTCTCTGATTGCTCTGTGTGGGTGAACTCTCTCTCTCTCTGATTGCTCTGTGTGGGTGATCTCTCTCTCTCTCTCTCTTATTGCTCTGTGTGGGTGATCTCTCTCTCTTTCTCTCTCTGATTGCTCTGTGTGGGTGATCTCTCTCTCTCTCTCTGATTGCTCTGTGTGGGTGATCTCTCTCTCTCTGATTGCTCTGTGTGGGTCATCTCTCTCTCTGATTGCTCTCTGTGGGTGATCTCTCTCTCTCTCTGTTTGCTCTGTGTGGGTGATCTCTCTCTCTCTCTCTCTGATTGCTCTGTGTGGGTGATCTCTCTCTCTCTCTCTGATTGCTCTGTGTGGGTGATCACTCTCTCTCTGATTGCTCTGTGTGGGTGATCTCTCTCTCTCTCTCTCTCTGATTTCTCTGTGGGGTGATCACTCTCTCTCTCTGATTGCTCTGTGTGTGTGATCTCTCTGTCTCACTGATTGCTCTGTGTGGGTGATCTCTCTCTCTCTCCCTGATTGCTCTGTGTGGGTGATTTCTCTCTCTCTCTCTGATTGCTCTGTGAGGGTGATCTCTCTCTCTCTCTCTGATTGCTCTGTGTGGGTGATCACTCTCTCTCTGATTGCTCTGTGTGGGTGATCTCTCTCTCTCTCTCTCCGATTGCTCTGTGTGGGTGATCTCTCTCTCTCTCTCTCTCCGATTGCTCTGTGTGGGTGATTTCTCTCTCTCTCTCTGATTGCTCTGTGAGGGTGATCTCTCTCTCTCTCTATCTCCGATTGCTCTGTGAGGGTGATCTCTCTCTCTCTCTGATTGCTCTGTGTGGGTGATCACTCTCTCTCTGATTGCTCTGTGTGGGTGATCTCTCTCTCTCTCTGATTGCTCTGTGTGGGTGATCACTCTCTCTCCGATTGCTCTGTGTGGGTGATCTCTCTCTCTCTCTCTGATTGCTCTGTGTGGGTGATCTCTCTCTCTCTCTCTCCGATTGCTCTGTGTGGGTGATCTCTCTCTCTCTCTCTCTCTGATTGCTCTGTGTGTGTGATCTCTCTGTCTCACTGATTGCTCTGTGTGGGTGATCATTCTGTCTCTCTCCCTGATTGCTCTGTGTGGGTGATCTCTCTCTCTCTCTCCCTGATTGCTCTGTGTGGGTGATTTCTCTCTCTCTCTCTGATTGCTCTGTGTGGGTGATCTCTCTCTCTCTCTCTGATTGCTCTGTGAGCGTGATCTCTCTCTCTCTGATTGCTCTGTGTGGGTGATCTCTCTCTCTCTCAGATTGCTCTGTGTGGGTGATCTCTCTCTCTCTCTCTGATTGCTCGGTGTGGGTGATCTCTCTCTCTCTCTCTTTGATTGCTCTGTGTGGCTGACCTCTCTCTCTCTCTCTCTCTGATTGCTCTGTGTGGGTGATCTCTCTCTCTCTCTCTGATTGCTCGGTGTGGGTGATCTCTCTCTCTCTCTCTTTGGTTGCTCTGTGTGGGTGGCCTCTCTCTCTCTCTCTCTCTGATTGCTCTGTGTGGGTGATCTCTCTCTCTCTGATTGCTCTGTGTGGGTGATCATTCTCTCTCTGATTGCTCTGTGTGGGTGATCTCTCTCTCTCTCTGATTGCTCTGTGTGGGTGATCTCTCTCTCTCTCTCTGAATGCTCTGTGTGGGTGATCTCTCTCTCTCTCTCTCTGATTGCTCTGTGTGGGTGATCACTCTCTCTCTCTGATTGCTCTGTGTGGGTGATCTCTCTCTCTCTCTCTGATTGCTCTGTGTGGGTGATCTCTCTCTCTCTCTCTCTGACTGCTCTGTGTTGGTGATCTCTCTCTCTCCGATTGCTCTGTGTGGGTGATCTCTCTCTCTCTCTCTGATTACTCTGTGTGGGTGATCTCTCTCTCTCTCTCTCTGATTGCTCTGTGAGGGCGATCTCTCTCTCTCTCTCTGATTGCTCTGTGTGGGTGATCTCTCTCTCTCTCTCTCTGATTGCTCTGTGTGTGTGATCTCTCTCTCTCCCTGATTGCTCTGTGTGGGTGATCTCTCTCTTTCTCTCTCTGATTGCTCTGTGAGGGCGATCTCTCTCTCTCTCTGATTGCTCTGTGTGGGTGATCTCTCACTCTCTCTCTGATTGCTCTGTGTGGGTGATCTCTCTCTCTCTGATTGCTCTGTGTGGGTGATCTCTCACTCTCTCTGATTGCTCTGTGTGGGTGATCTCTCTCTCTCTCTGAATCCTCTGTGTGGGTGATCTCTCTCTCTCTCTCTGATTGCTCTGTGTGGGTGATCACTCTCTCTCCGATTGCTCTGTGTGGGTGATCTCTCTCTCTCTCTGATTGCTCTGTGTGGGTGATCGCTCTCTCTCTCTCTCTGATTGCTCTGTGTGGGTGATCTCTCTCTCTCTCTCTCTGATTGCTCTGTGAAGGTGATCTCTCTCTCTCTCTCTCTTTCTGTTTGCTCTGTGAGGGTGATCTCTCTCTCTCTCTCTCTCTGATTGCTCTGTGTGGGTGATCTCTCTCTCTCTGATTGCTCTGTGTGGGTGATCTCTCTCTCTCGGATTGCTCTGTGTGGGTGATCATTCTGTCTCTCTGATTGGTCTGTGTGGGTGATCTTTCTCTCTCTCTCTGATTGGTCTGTGTGGGTGATCTCTCTCTCTCTCTCTCTGATTGCTCTGTGTGGGTGATCTCTCTCTCTCTCTGATTGCTCTGTGTGGGTGATCTTTCTCTCTCTCTCTGATTGCTCTGTGTGGGTGATCTTTCTCTCTCTCTCTGATTGCTCTGTGTGGGTGATCTCTCTCTCTCTCTCTCTCACTGATTGCTCTCTGTGGGTGATCTCTCTCTCTCTCTGATTGCTCTGTGTGGGTGATCTCTCTCTCTCTCTCTGATTGCTCTGTGTGGGTGATCTCTCTCTCTGATTGCTCTGTGTAGGTGATCTCTCTCTCTCTCTCTGTGGTTGCTCTGTGTGGGTGATCTCTCTCTCTCTCTGATGGCTCGTTGTGGGTAATCTCTCTCTCTCTCTGATTGCTCTGTGTGGGTGATCTCTCTCTCTCTCTCTCTGATTGCTCTGTGTGGGTATCTCTCTCCCTCTCTCTCTGATTGCTCTGTGTGGGTGATCTCTCTCTCTCTCTCTCTCTGATTGCTCTGTGTGGGTGATCTCTCTCTCTCTCTGCTTGCTCTGTGTGGGTGATCTCTCTCTCGCTGATTGCTCTGTGTGGGTGATCTCTCTCTCTCTCTCTCTCTCTGATTGGTCTGTGAAGGTGATCTCTCTCTCTCTCTCTCGCTGATTGCTCTGTGTGGGTGATCTCTCTCTCTCTCTGATTGGTCTGTGAAGGTGATCTCTCTCTCTCTCTCTCTCGCTGATTGCTCTGTGTGGGTGATCTCTCTCTCTCTCTGATTGCTCTGTATGTGTGATCTCTCTCTCTCTCGCTGACTGCCTGTGTGGGTGATCTCTCTCTCTCTCTCTGATTGCTCTGTGTGGGTGATCTCTCTCTCTCTCTGATTGCTCTGTGTGGGTGATCTCTCTCTCTCTCTCTCTCTCTGATTGCGCTGTGTGGGTGATCTCTCTCTCTCTCTGATTGCTCTGTGTGGGTGATCTCTCTCTCTCTCTGATTGCTCTGTGTGGGTGATCTCTCTCTCTCTCTGATTGCGCTGTGTGGGTGATCTCTCTCTCTCTCTGATTGCTCTGTGTGGGTGATCTCTCTCTCTCTCTCCCTCTCTGATTGCTCTGTGTGGGTGAACTCTCTCTCGGATTGTGTGTGTGTGTTCTGTCTCTCTGTGTCTCTCTCTCTCTGTGGGTGAACTCTCTCTCTCTCTCTGATTGCTCTGTGTGGGTGAACTCTCTCTCTCTCTGATTGCTCGGTGTGGGTGATCTCTCTCTCTCTCTCTGATTGCTCGGTGGGGGTGATCTCTCTCTCTCTCTCTTTGGTTGCTCTGTGTGGGTGGCCTCTCTCTCTCTCTCTCTCTGATTGCTCTGTGTGGGTGATCTCTCTCTCTCTCTCTGATTGCTCTGTGTGGGTGATCACTCTCTCTCCGATTGCTCTGTGTGGGTGATCTCTCTCTCTCTCTCTGATTGCTCTGTGTGGGTGATCACTCTCTCTCTGATTGCTCTGTGTGGGTGATCTCTCTCTCTCTCTCTCTCCGATTGGTCTGTGTGGGTGATCTCTCTCTCTCTCTCTCTCTGATTGCTCTGTGGGGTGATCACTCTCTCTCTCTGATTGCTCTGTGTGTGTGATCTCTCTGTCTCACTGATTGCTCTGTGTGGGTGATCATTCTGTCTCTCTCCCTGATTGCTCTGTGTGGGTGATCTCTCTCTCTCTCTCCCTGATTGCTCTGTGTGGGTGATTTCTCTCTCTCTCTCTGATTGCTGTGTGTGGGTGATCTCTCTCTCTCTCTCTGATTGCTCTGTGAGCGTGATCTCTCTCTCTCTGATTGCTCTGTGTGGGTGATCTCTCTCTCTCTCAGATTGCTCTGTGTGGGTGATCTCTCTCTCTCTCTCTGATTGCTCGGTGTGGGTGATCTCTCTCTCTCTCTCTTTGATTGCTCTGTGTGGCTGACCTCTCTCTCTCTCTCTCTCTGATTGCTCTGTGTGGGTGATCTCTCTCTCTCTCTCTGATTGCTCGGTGTGGGTGATCTCTCTCTCTCTCTCTTTGGTTGCTCTGTGTGGGTGGCCTCTCTCTCTCTCTCTCTCTGATTGCTCTGTGTGGGTGATCTCTCTCTCTCTGATTGCTCTGTGTGGGTGATCATTCTCTCTCTGATTGCTCTGTGTGGGTGATCTCTCTCTCTCTCTGATTGCTCTGTGTGGGTGATCTCTCTCTCTCTCTCTGAATGCTCTGTGTGGGTGATCTCTCTCTCTCTCTCTCTGATTGCTCTGTGTGGGTGATCACTCTCTCTCTCTGATTGCTCTGTGTGGGTGATCTCTCTCTCTCTCTCTGATTGCTCTGTGTGGGTGATCTCTCTCTCTCTCTCTCTGACTGCTCTGTGTTGGTGATCTCTCTCTCTCCGATTGCTCTGTGTGGGTGATCTCTCTCTCTCTCTCTGATTACTCTGTGTGGGTGATCTCTCTCTCTCTCTCTCTGATTGCTCTGTGTGGGTGATCTCTCTCTCTCTCTCTCTGATTGCTCTGTGTGGGTGATCTCTCTCCCTCTCTCTCTGATTGCTCTGTGTGGGTGATCTCTCTCTCTCTCTCTCTCTGATTGCTCTGTGTGGGTGATCTCTCTCTCTCTCTCTGCTTGCTCTGTGTGGGTGATCTCTCTCTCGCTGATTGCTCTGTGTGGGTGATCTCTCTCTCTCTCTCTCTCTCTGATTGGTCTGTGAAGGTGATCTCTCTCTCTCTCTCTCTCGCTGATTGCTCTGTGTGGGTGATCTCTCTCTCTCTCTCTCTCTGATTGGTCTGTGAAGGTGATCTCTCTCTCTCTCTCTCTCGCTGATTGCTCTGTGTGGGTGATCTCTCTCTCTCTCTGATTGCTCTGTATGTGTGATCTCTCTCTCTCTCGCTGACTGCCTGTGTGGGTGATCTCTCTCTCTCTCTCTGATTGCTCTGTGTGGGTGATCTTTCTCTCTCTCTGATTGCTCTGTGTGGGTGATCTCTCTCTCTCTCTGATTGCGCTGTGTGGGTGATCTCTCTCTCTCTCTGATTGCTCTGTGTGGGTGATCTCTCTCTCTCTCTGATTGCTCTGTGTGGGTGATCTCTCTCTCTCTCTGATTGCGCTGTGTGGGTGATCTCTCTCTCTCTCTGATTGCTCTGTGTGGGTGATCTCTCTCTCTCTCTCCCTCTCTGATTGCTCTGTGTGGGTGAACTCTCTCTCGATTGTGTGTGTGTGTTCTGTCTCTCTGTGTCTCTCTCTCTCTGTGGGTGAACTCTCTCTCTCTCTCTCTGATTGCTCTGTGTGGGTGAACTCTCTCTCTCTCTGATTGCTCTGTGTGGGTGATCTCTCTCTCTCTCTCTCTTATTGCTCTGTGTGGTGATCTCTCTCTCTCTCTCTCTTATTGCTCTGTGTGGGTGATCTCTCTCTCTTTCTCTCTCTGATTGCTCTGTGTGGGTGATCTCTCTCTCTCTCTCTCTCTCTGATTGCTCTGTGTGGGTGATCTCTCTCTCTCTGATGCTCTGTGTGGGTCATCTCTCTCTCTGATTGCTCTCTGTGGGTGATCTCTCTCTCTCTCTGTTTTGCTCTGTGTGGGTGATCTCTCTCTCTCTCTCTCTGATTGCTCTGTGTGGGTGACCTCTCTCTCTCTCTCTGATTGCTCTGTGTGGGTGATCACTCTCTCTCTGATTGCTCTGTGTGGGTGATCTCTCTCTCTCTCTCTCTCTGATTGCTCTGTGGGGTGATCACTCTCTCTCTCTGATTGCTCTGTGTGTGTGATCTCTCTGTCTCACTGATTGCTCTGTGTGGGTGATCTCTCTCTCTCTCCCTGATTGCTCTGTGTGGGTGATTTCTCTCTCTCTCTCTGATTGCTCTGTGAGGGTGATCTCTCTCTCTCTCTCTGATTGCTCTGTGTGGGTGATCACTCTCTCTCTGATTGCTCTGTGTGGGTGATCTCTCTCTCTCTCTCTCCGATTGCTCTGTGTGGGTGATCTCTCTCTCTCTCTCTCTCCGATTGCTCTGTGTGGGTGATTTCTCTCTCTCTCTCTGATTGCTCTGTGAGGGTGATCTCTCTCTCTCTCTATCTCCGATTGCTCTGTGAGGGTGATCTCTCTCTCTCTCTGATTGCTCTGTGTGGGTGATCACTCTCTCTCTGATTGCTCTGTGTGGGTGATCTCTCTCTCTCTCTGATTGCTCTGTGGTGGGGTGATCACTCTCTCTCCGATTGCTCTGTGTGGGTGATCTCTCTCTCTCTCTCTGATTGCTCTGTGTGGGTGATCACTCTCTCTCTGATTGCTCTGTGTGGGTGATCTCTCTCTCTCTCTCTCCGATTGCTCTGTGTGGGTGATCTCTCTCTCTCTCTCTCTCTGATTGCTCTGTGTGTGTGATCTCTCTGTCTCACTGATTGCTCTGTGTGGGTGATCATTCTGTCTCTCTCCCTGATTGCTCTGTGTGGGTGATCTCTCTCTCTCTCTCCCTGATTGCTCTGTGTGGGTGATTTCTCTCTCTCTCTCTGATTGCTCTGTGTGGGTGATCTCTCTCTCTCTGATTGCTCTGTGAGCATTGATCTCTCTCTCTCTGATTGCTCTGTGTGGGTGATCTCTCTCTCTCTCAGATTGCTCTGTGTGGGTGATCTCTCTCTCTGATTGCTCGGTGTGGGTGATCTCTCTCTCTCTCTCCTTTGATTGCTCTGTGTGGCTGACCTCTCTCTCTCTCTCTCTCTGATTGCTCTGTGTGGGTGATCTCTCTCTCTCTCTCTGATTGCTCGGTGTGGGTGATCTCTCTCTCTCTCTCTTTGGTTGCTCTGTGTGGGTGGCCCTCTCTCTCTCTCTCTCTCTGTTTGCTCTGTGTGGGTGATCTCTCTCTCTCTGATTGCTCTTGTGTGGGTGAT